>NC_092338.1:288966400-289278000 GCF_046630445.1 Rutidosis leptorrhynchoides
AAAAATTTCAAGGATGCTCAACCCCTGATGTTTAATGGGGTACGAGATCCATTGAAAAGCACATGTTGGATTTCCGATATCGAGGGAGCTTTCTGTACCGCAGAATGTCCTCCCGAGAAGAAGGCGAGGTATGGTTCTAGCATGTTACGAGAAGAGGCGAAGTTGTGGTGGGATGATAAAATCCAATTATATGGTGAAGAGCAATGCATGAGCTTGACGTGGGAGGAGTTTAAGAAGGAATTTTTCAAAGAATACCGAACTTCTTCCGACCTTGATAGAATCCGGGACGAGTTGCACAATTTGCAACAAGGTTCAATGGACTTGGTTACTCTCAAGTCTACCTTCTTGGCAAAGACTCGTTTTTGTCCGGAATATGTTGGTGACGATCACAAGTTGATGAAAGATTTCTACCGTACCTTGAATGATGAATTGAAGGGTAAGATTAGTCGGGGAATGGCTAAGTCTTTTGAAGAGTTATTTGAATTGGCTCGGGGTTTCGAGCCGGAAGTTCCAAGGAAAAGTGATTTCTCTTTTTCTAAAAGGAAGTTTGAGGGGTCAAGTCATTAGAACTTTTCCAACAAGAAAAAATAAGAAAGGCTCCGAAAGTGTTAATAGTGTGAAGAAGGGTGCTTCCGGGGGTTTTGGACCCACGTGTTTCAATTGTAAACAAAAAGGACACATGGATCGTGATTGTACCAATGCCCCGAACAAATTTACTTGCTATAATTGTGGTAAAGAGGGGCACAAGAGGCCGGAATGTCCCGATTTGAATAATGATCATGTTAAGCGGTTAGAGAAGGCGGCGGGTACGGCTAGGGGGCGAAACTATTTGATGACTGATAAGGCTAAAAAGGAACATATATTTCATAGCAATATCCCTCCTAAATAATAGGTTTTCATATGTAATTGTATTATATTTTCATTGTAATTGTTTAAATAAATAAGTGCGAAGACAAAAGGCGAAAACGAAGATTTGAAGACACAAACGTCCAAAAAGCTCAAATGTACAAGATACAATCCAAGTGGTTCAAATTATTGATGAGAAACGTCTAAAAATGACAAGAGTACAAGTTACAAAATGCAAAGTACAAGATATTAAATTGTACGCAAGGACGTTCGAAAATTCAGAACCGAGACATGAACCAACTTTCAACGCTCGACGCAACGGAGCTAAAATTACAAGTTAACTATGGTCAAGAATATAATATAATATTTAAATAATTCATAATAAGAATAATAATAAATAATAAAAAGTTGTTAATTGAGCATAGTTAAGGGGTCATAAGTGAAAATTTCAAATCACCAATTGTCTATAAAATGAAATTCACGGTGTAATGAAAAGAACACCTTTCTTCATATTTCTTTCTCTCTTCTGTAATATGTAATATATATTTATATTATAATTTTAATATAAGTTAATTTTAATAATAAAATTATGGTTTAGTTGGGTTATTGTAAGAAATGTTTTACGGGTTTTAAGTCGAAATTCTGTCCGTGCAACGCTACGCGATTAATCACCACTGTAAGCTATGTTCTTCCTTTTTAATTTAATGTCTCGTAACTAAGTTATTATTATGCTTATTTGAGCTGAAGTAATCGTGATGTTAGGCTAAAATATTAAGATGGGGTTATTGAACTTTGGACCATAATTAAGGTTTGGGCAAAAGACCGACACTTGTGGAAATTGGACTATTGACTATTAATAGATGGGGGGTATTGTCTAATTGAGTGACAACTCATTGGAGTCTGTCGAACCTATCTTCAAATTAATTAACCTAATAATTAATAATGATTATGGTTGTCCTATTTAGTGACGTTCATATGGAATCTGTTATAATCATTTAATTAATCAATTGGGTTGGGTAATTGATTATTCATTCTGATCAAGTGGATGAATTAATATTCATATTCATAAACTAATTAAAACAGGGGTGGATTACATACAGTGATAACTAGTGTAATTGTTGAAAGAAGTGATAACTGCGTCACAGTTTAAATCCTTAATCAGTTAGAATATTTGACTTCGGGTATAAGGGTAATTTGACGAGGATACTCGCACTTTATATTTATGACCGATGGACTATTATGGACAGAAACCAGATAGACGTATCAAATAAACCAGGACAAAGGACAATTAACCCATGGTAATAAATTAAAATCAACACGTCAAACATCATGATTACGAAAGTTTAAATAAGCATAATTCTTTTATTGTATTTCTCATCGTATCTTTATTTACTGTCATTTTATTACTCGCAATTTTATTTACTGTCATTTTATTTATTGTCATTATTTTACGCACTTTAATTATCTTCATTTATCTTTGATCTTAAAATATAGAATCGACAAACCGGTCATTTAACGGTAAAACCCCCCTTTTATAATAATATTACTACTTATATAATTATATATATTTTGTATAAATATAGTTGTTAAAAATATAGTAAATATCACTAGCTCCCTGTGGAACGAACCGGACTTACTAAAAACTACACTACTCTACGATTAGGTACACTGCCTATAATGTTGTAGCAAGGTTTAGGTATATCCCATCCGTAAATTAATAAAAATTGTGTCATATTTTGTAGTATTTTGTATTAAAAATAATACTATTTCGTACCCTCACGCTACATCATCAATGACTAATGAGGAGGCCAAGCAATCCAACGAAGTTGTCTCAGGTACTTTCATGGTTAACTCTAATCTGACAAGGATTCTATTTGATAGCGGTGCAAATTTGTCGTTTGTGTCTCCAAAATTCGTGCCTAAACTTGATAGACTATTAGCTAAGTTAAGTCGCCCGGTAGAAGTCGAAATAGCGGATGGCAAGACGGTGCTAGTGGTTGATGTGTGTAAAAATTGTAATGTTGTGTTTGGTGCCGAAAACTTTAAAATCGATCTCATCCCGATGACTTTGGGTGATTTTGATATCGTTGTTGGTATGGATTGGCTCGATCATAATAGAGCCGATATTGCATGCCATGAAAAATCTATTCGAGTGAAGACCCCTAGTGGGGGAGAGTTAATTATTCATGGCGATAAGCGGAGAAGACTTGTGACGATATGCACTTTTGCACGGGCACGTCGTTTTCTTGTTAGTGGTGGCATGGCTTTTCTTGCCTATGTTGTTGATGTTCATGATGAGCCACCACCCATTCGTGAAATTCCGGTGGTGAATGAATTTGAAGACGTTTTTCTGGATGAGTTACTGGGTGTTCCGGCGGAAAGACAAGTAGAATTTCGCATTGAGTTGGTTCCGGGGGCTACCCCCATTGCTAAAACTCCTTATCGTTTAGCGCCAACAGAAATGCAAGAGTTGTTAAATCAAACCCAAGAGTTGCTTGAGAAGGATTTCATTCGACCGAGTGCTTCGCCATGGGCCGCTCCGGTTTTATTTGTGAAGAAGAATGATGGTAGTATGCGGATGTGCATCGATTATTGGGAGTTGAATAACGTGACGATCAAGAATCGTTATCCATTGCCTCGGATTGACGATTTGTTCGACCAACTCCAAGGTGCAACGTATTTCTCTAAAATCAACCTACGGTCCGGCTATCACCAAATGCGGGTCCGTGAGGAAGATATTGAGAAAATGGCTTTTCGAACGCGTTATGGGTATTTTGAGTTTGTGGTAATGCCTTTTGGTCTTACGAATGCACCGGCGGCATTCATGGATCTTATGAACCGAGTGTGCCAACCTATGTTAGACAAGTCGGTAATTGTGTTCATTGACGACATACTTGTCTATTCGAAGAGTATGAAGGAACATGAACATCATTTGTGGGGTGTGTTGAAGACATTACGAAAGAAGTTGTATGCTAAATTCTCCAAATGTGAATTTTGGCTAAGGGAAGTTCAATTCCTTGGCCACATTGTGAACAAGGATGGTATTCAAGTAGATCCGGGGAAGATAGAGACGGTGAAGAGTTGGGGGCGACCGACTACGCTACAGAAATCCGAAGTTTTCTCGGATTGGCCGGTTATTATCGTCGGTTTATCCAAGACTTTTTCAAGATTTCTTCTCCATTGACGAAGTTAACAACAAAGAACGCGAGATTTAATTGGGAGAACGAGCAAGAAATTGCTTTTCAATTGTTAAAAGAGAAGTTGTGTCAAGCTCTGGTGTTAGTGTTGCAGGAAGGGGTGGAAGACATGACGGTTTATTGTGATGCTTCTTTAAATGGGCTCGGGTGTGTTCTATAATGTCGCTTTCATGTGAATAGTAAATTAATTAATTTCTTTCCTTTACTATTTTGAATCGTAAAAGTTTTAAAAGTTTTAAAAAGTTTTATTTATTAAATATTTCAGGGGTATATTATGTAACTTGCAATTAATAATTTCTATCATGTCGCTTTCATGTGAATAGTAAATTAATTAATTTCTTTTCATTTACTATTCATGAATAGTAAATGAGTTAAAAAAAAGTTTTGAAAAAAATAATAATAATAAAAAAATTATTAATTCCTTTAAAAAAATTGTGTAAAAAAAAATCATTTTTTTAAAGAAAAAAAATTCGTTTTAAAAAAAAATTGTAAAAAAATCGTTTTTTTTTAGAAAAATTAAAAAAAAAAAGTTTTAAAAAAAATGTATAAAAAAAAAAAAAATTTTTTAAAAAAATTTTAAAATCCTTAAAAAACGAAATATAAAAAAAAATTAAAAAAAAAAGTTTTTTTTATTACCTTTAGATTTTTAGACTCTAGTTACAATTTTTAGTATTAAGTTTAGTTTTGCCATAGTTATTTTTATTTCTAGAATTTTTAGGTTTGCCGTAAAATCCCTTAAGTGCTTATTCCTTAGACTAAATTTATGTGCTTTAGAATTTTGCGACGCCATTTTTCGCGCTACTTTCTTATTTTTATTTTTCGACGCCTATTTTTCGACCTTTTATTTTTCGACGCGCAATCTTTTTCTTTCTTATTTCTCGCTATTCTAGTTTTAGGACATAGATTTTTATTCTACTTCTTATCTAAATTTCTTAAAATTACGAAAATTTATTTTAAGTGGTTAAATTGATAGACATCAAAATTTTCTGGTTCGTAGTAATAGTTGGATTTGTACGTGGACCGGGTTATTGGAGGCAAACAGTCCTCAATTATATTGAGACCAAACGAATCCTGCCCCTCTGCTGCATCTTTTGGCTATTCGAAACGTGGGCAAAATCAGAAAAGTCTATTAATTGGACAACTTATATAAGTTTTTCTATTTTTATAACTAATAGGATATTCTGTGAATGCACCGAGCAAAACGTTCACCACCTTTCATACATTCACTACCTGTAACTCGATCAAGACATCTAGCCAATATTATCGCCGTTGATTTTTCTTTAGAATCATCATCTAGACGACCAAGTACTCCAACTCAAATTTCCGATAATCCAATTTTTAAACCCTAAATATAAAGGCTCTCACAACTAAGAACCCGGAGGATATTCAAGGACAATTCCAAGATCCTGAACCACTAATCATTCCTCCTGAACCACAAACCGTTAAATCGGAATCTTCTAGTGATTCGTATTCAACAAATTCAATTATGGAAGTAACGGAACCTCTAAGTATGGAAGATCGAATGAGAGCCACACGCACGGGCCAAGGTCACGCCATTATTCAGCCAGATGTTAGAGCATCAGATTTTGAAATCAAAGGACAAATCCTACACATGATCACCAATCAGTGCCAATTTGTGGTACAACAAAAGAAGATCCAAATGAACATCTTCGAACTTTTAATCGGATTTGTAATCTCTTTAAAATCCGAGAAGTTGAGGATGAAACTATTTATCTTATGTTGTTCCCATGGACTTTAAAGGGAGAAGCCAAAGATTGGTTAGAATCATTAACTGAAGGAACGATTGACACATGGGATGTTTTAGTTGAGAAATTTCTTCAAAGATTCTTTCCGGCATCTAAAGCCGTGAGACTTCAAGGAGAAATTGCCGCGTTCGTACAAAAACCAAATGAAACATTATATGAGGCGTGAACAAGATTCCGAAGGATGTTGAGAGGATATCCTCAACACGGATTAGATACTTTTCAAATAGTGCAAATCTTCTATAAAGGCGTAAACATCGCTACACAAAAAGATATCGACACAGCAGCTGGTGGTTCTATTATGAAGAAAACCGAAACTGATGCTTACAAAATTATTGATAACACTGCTTCCCACTCTCATGAGTGGCACCAAGAGAAAGATATATATCGTTCATCTAAAGTGGCTAGAGCCGATTCTATCCATAACTTTGATTCCGTTTCCGCAAAAATAGATGCTTTCGAGAGACGAATGGAAAAGATGAATAAAGATATTCACGCAATACGAATCAGTTGTGAGCAATGCGGTGGACCACACTTAATGAAAGACTGTCACATTGAACAAACGATGGAACAACGTGAGAATGTTGTCTACATGAACCAAAGGCTGGAAAATAGTTATCAGAATAATTATTAACCGCCAAGGCCAAACTTCAATCGAAATCAAAACATTCTTTACAATCCAAAAGGACCTGACAATAACTCGTATAACCAACAAGGTCCGAATAACCAACCAACTCAAAACAACACTTTCAATCAACAAAGACCTGGCTTATATAAACCACCACAACAAATCGACGAGAAGAAGTTAAATCTGGAAGAAGTGGTATTTAAGCTAGTTGAATCTCAAACACAATTTATTGAAACTCAAACCCAAACGAATGAGAGGTTTGATCAGTCATTTAGAACTCAACAAGCTTCCATTTTGAATCTAGAAAAACAAGTAGGTACTCTTGTTAGATTGATGAGTGAAAGGGAACAAGGAAAGCAACCGAGTAATAATGAAGTAAATTCTCGGAATGAAAATGTTAACATGATATCAACAAATTCTGAAAAACCAATACCAGAAGATGGGAAAGTTTTAGATGTAAGTAACAATGAAGAAGTTACAACACCACCACCACCCGAGTATGTAAAGCCAGTGGTGGCACCATACAAAACACCCATCCCGTTTTCAAGAAAAGGAGTTGAGTATGAGCAAGTGATAGGTAATAAAGTTTGTGATACCTCTGGAAAGAAGAAGAAGAAGAATAAGAAAGTGCAAGAAATAAAAACCGTAGAAGTAAACCCGGTGAAGACAGTTCCACTAAAACCTCTACCTAGGATAGGTGATAAAGGTGAATTTATTGTTCCTTGTCTACTTAGTGATTGTGTCATGTATGATGCACTAGCAGATTTAGGTGCGAGTGTAAGTATTATGCCTCTTTCATTATATAAGAGATTATGTGTAGGTGAGTTAAGTCCAACGGATATGAGTGTTCGACTCCTTGATCAAACCATTAAGCACTCAGTTGGAATTGCTGACAACCTACCCGTTCAATTAGGTAATTTAACCTTTCTAGTCGAATTCATTGTCATTGACATAGAAGAGGACTCAAACGTTACTCTAATTTTAGGTCGACCATTCTTAGCGTCCTCCGGGGCGTTATTTGATGTAAGAAAGGGTAGAATGACACTTAGTAATGATGAGAAATGGATCACCTTTATGATTCGAAAGTCTAAATCTCCACCAACCAAAACCGTTGAACCAGCGGAAACGATTGGTAAGAACCATGTTGTTTTACCAACTCCAACGGTAGTGCTTAACAATAATAAAACGCCTAAGTGTGGGGAAAATGAAGTAATACCTAATGATGACTTGATAATAAAGAACCCCATAGTTGATACGAAATTAAATGACCCCGTTATTAACAGTTCAATGAAGAAACTTTTTAAACGGGTTATTGATGCTAAAAGTAAGGGGAACTTTAAGTTATATAACCGGTTAGTATCCAATCTATCGCCTAAAGAAAAGGCGAAACTAGTTGAAATTGTGGATATTACACAGGAATCCGACCAATGGCTTAAAAAAAAGTCATAGATATGCAAGTTGATTATGGTCCAAGAGAAATTGACGATGAAGTTATTCACAATTTCGACACCACATCTACCTAAGTGTGAGGAGATTCAAATATTCTAAAAAGAAAATGCTGTTTGGAGTTAGTTGTTCTGTTCTCGTGTAGTTCCGAGAATGGAATCCGATTGGTCTTTTCCACTAGCAGACACTAAAGAACTAGTTTTCTCCCCCCATTCTGATTTTTTTTGTTTTTTAGGTTTTATATGAAATTAATATGTTTTCTTTTTAAGTTTTGTGTGAATTTAAAAACAAAAATTTACTTTATTTCATTAAGTTGAAAAAAATGATTTCTAAAATTCGTCGTGAGTTGAAGACTAGGTCGTTGAGCCGAAATTACTTTACCCGAGGGCGGGGCGAAAAATTTTGTCATCATTATTTTTAATTTTATTGATTTAAAGTATGCCAAAAAAAATATTAGATTTTATAAATTTTTGAACGTGGGGTAATATACCCAACTTCAAAATTATGTATGTTTGTATTTTATGTTATATACAAAACAGGGTAAAACAACGCACTTTCATAGACCGTCATTAAGTTCAGAAAATGTACTAATTTTGACGACAAGAAACAAAATATCAAATGTGAAATAACAACAATATGTTTGCAAACTCGGTATTTTTAATCATTTTTCTACACTAATCACCCTCATGAATTTAAATTTTTACTAATTTCATGCAAATGAGGGCATTGCATGATCTCAAGTGTGGGGAAGGGTTATAAATTCTTTCGGGTTTACACTTGTTTTAATTGCCAAATTTTGTGAAAATTTGAAAAAATTTCAACTAAATGAATTCAAAATCATGTTTATACATATTTATGAACGATAAAACTAGGTGTTAATGCCGAAATTATTGTTACCTCGAGGACATAAATTGAGAAACAACCCAAAACGCTTGAATTCATTTAAAATGGGATAGAAGAGAATAAAAAGGCAAAGAAAAGAATAAATAAAAGCTAAGTGTGGGGAGAATGTACCTAGTTATTCAATTAAAAACTATCTAGCACATGTTTCTGTAAAGTTTATTGCAGATGCTTTTGTTTTGGACTAAATTAACTATTTTACCCGATGAAAGAAAAGAAAAGATGGATCTACACGATGAATCAATTCCATTATTAAAAGGAAGTAAAGTCTTCCGAAAAAGACACGCGCTTCTTGATTTAGGTCAAGAAGTTTTCGTCCAGACCAGCTGTAGGTTGACAAAAAATCTAGAAAAGTCATCACTAAAATCAGCAGGAAATCCACGCACCTCAGCATCAAACAGGGTCACCAAGTGGCCAGACTTATCCTAACCATGAGAGGATCTGTCTTGTAAAATGGGGAGGGCACCGTGCAAATTAGCTTGATAAGACTAATGAATCAGATCCCCAGAAAGGATAATCTCCTTAAAGATCAAAAATCAGCTTTTAAGATTGATATTACTCAATCATTGAGATTGACCTTAAAGATTGAGAATTACAAACTCATGGAATTCAATGATATCTAAACTCGAGCTTGAACGAGAAAATATTTTGATCAAAATACAAACCGATTTGTTTTCTGAAAACCTATTTTCAATGCGTTCATTACCATTGAACGTAAAATCCTGAGAATTCATTGGAATTCATTAGGTCACCTGAACCAAATCGGGTGTCAACCGTAAGAACGGTGGTTGCATAGCATGGTCGGAGACAGGACCTTGTGTCAGACCGAAAAATCATAGGATGATCTTTACTATTGCTCCTACAAAGGATAGTAATAGCATCCGACACGTTTATAGACCATAATCAAAAGCAAGTCACGGGACATTGCCTTAACAGTTTCTTGTTCATCGCTTTCCTTTACAACCGGACGGTAGTTTACCGAAAGGTAATATACGGAGCAAGTATACTGGACGTGTTGCTTTCCCAATACAAGGTTAGCAAGTGGGTAACACAAAACCACAAGTGTTGAGCTAAAATTTTCAAATCTGAAACCCACACAACCCACAAAAAAATATTTTGCAAACACCGGTGAAGGGTTATTCCGGAAAACTTATCTAGGGTAAAAGCTAGATTGAATTTTTAAAAGATCAAATATTTTCATAAAGATCCAATTTCCTTAAGGATCTACATTTTCATAGTCATGTGGGACTGTAAACCGCCTTTCAAATGTGCACTTTGCTTTGGAAACCGAAAGTAAATCGGCTATTTGATTGCAAGTGTCGTTGACCTAAACCCGAGGCAACTGTGGATGACACACCCACCTTTAACCATGGTTCTATCGTTACTATCATTGTTTATACCACCATATCAAAATCACTGATGTACAAAGTGTGATGAATAAAAAAGTGATTCATGTATGTTTTTATTTCAAGTTCTGTATTGCTTGAGGACAAGCAACGCTCAAGTGTGGGGATATTTGATAAGGCTAAAAAGGAACATATATTTCATAGCAATATCCCTCCTAAATAATAGGTTTTCATATGTAATTGTATTATATTTTCATTGTAATTGTTTAAATAAATAAGTGCGAAGACAAAAGGCGAAAACGAAGATTTGAAGACACAAACGTCCAAAAAGCTCAAATGTACAAGATACAATCCAAGTGGTTCAAATTATTGATGAGAAACGTCTAAAAATGACAAGAGTACAAGTTACAAAACGCAAAGTACAAGATATTAAATTGTACGCAAGGACGTTCGAAAATTCGGAACCGAGACATGAACCAACTTTCAACGCTCGACGCAACGGAGCTAAAATTACAAGTTAACTATGCTCAAGAATATAATATAATATTTAAATAATTCATAATAAGAATAATAATAAATAATAAAAAGTTGTTAATTGAGCATAGTTAAGGGGTCATAAGTGAAAATTTCAAATCACCAATTGTCTATAAAATGAAATTCACGGTGTAATGAAAAGAACACCTTTCTTCATATTTCTTTCTCTCTTCTGTAATATGTAATATATATTTATATTATAATTTTAATATAAGTTAATTTTAATAATAAAATTATGGTTTAGTTGGGTTATTGTAAGAAATATTTTACGGGTTTTAAGTCGAAATTCTGTCCGTGCAACGCTACGCGATTAATCACCACTGTAAGCTATGTTCTTCCTTTTTAATTTAATGTCTCGTAACTAAGTTATTATTATGCTTATTTGAGCCGAAGTAATCGTGATGTTAGGCTAAAATATTAAGATGGGGTTATTGAACTTTGGACCATAATTAAGGTTTGGGCAAAAGACCGACACTTGTGGTAATTGGACTATTGACTATTAATAGATGGGGGGTATTGTCTAATTGAGTGACAACTCATTGGAGTCTGTCGAACCTATCTTCAAATTAATTAACCTAATAATTAATAATGATTATGGTTGTCCTATTTAGTGACGTTCATATGGAATCTGTTATAATCATTTAATTAATCAATTGGGTTGGGTAATTGATTATTCATTCTGATCAAGTGGATGGATTAATATTCATATTCATAAACTAATTAAAACAGGGGTGGATTACATACAGTGATAACATGTGTAATTGTTGACAGAAGTGATAACTGCGTCACAGTTTAAATCCTTAATCAGTTGGAATATTTGACTTCGGGTATAAGGGTAATTTGACGAGGATACTCGCACTTTATATTTATGACCGATGGACTATTATGGACAAAAACCAGATAGACGTATCAAATAAACCAGGACAAAGGACAATTAACCCATGGTAATAAATTAAAATCAACACGTCAAACATCATGATTACGGAAGTTTAAATAAGCATAATTCTTTTATTGTATTTCTCATCGTATCTTTATTTACTGTCATTTTATTACTCGCAATTTTATTTACTGTCATTTTATTTATTGTCATTATTTTACGCACTTTAATTATCGTCATTTATCTTTGATCTTAAAATATAGAATCGACAAACCGGTCATTAAACGGTAAAACCCCCCTTTTATAATAATATTACTACTTATTATATAATTATATATATTTTGTATAAATATAGTTGTTAAAAATATAGTAAGTATCACTAGCTCCCTGTGGAGCGAACCGGACTTACTAAAAACTACACTACTCTACGATTAGGTACACTGCCTATAATGTTGTAGCAAGGTTTAGGTATATCCCATCCGTAAATTAATAAAACTTGTGTCATATTTTGTAGTATTTTGTATTAAAAATAATACTATTTCGTACCCTCACGCTACATCATCAATGACTAATGAGGAGGCCAAGCAATCCAACGAAGTTGTCTCAGGTACTTTCATGGTTAACTCTAATCTGACAAGGATTCTATTTGATAGCGGTGCAAATTTGTCGTTTGTGTCTCCAAAATTCGTGCCTAAACTTGATAGACTATTAGCTAAGTTAAGTCGTCCGGTAGAAGTCGAAATAGCAGATGGCAAGACGGTGCTAGTGGTTGATGTGTGTAAAAATTGTAATGTTGTGTTTGGTGCCGAAAACTTTAAAATCGATCTCATCCCGATGACTTTGGGTGATTTTGATATCGTTGTTGGTATGGATTGGCTCGATCATAATAGAGCCGATATTGCATGCCATGAAAAATCTATTCGAGTGAAGACCCCTAGTGGGGGATAGTTAATTATTCATGGCGATAAGCGTAGAAGACTTGTGCCGATATGCACTTTTGCACGGGCACGTCGTTTTCTTGTTAGTGGTGGCATGACTTTTCTTGCCTATGTTGTTGATATTCATGATGAGCCACCACCCATTCGTGAAATTTCGGTGGTGAATGAATTTGAAGACGTTTTTCTGGATGAGTTACTGGGTGTTCCGGCGGAAAGACAAGTAGAATTTCGCATTGAGTTGGTTCCGGGGGCTACCCCCATTGCTAAAACTCCTTATCGTTTAGCGCCAACAGAAATGCAAGAGTTGTTAAATCAAACCCAAGAGTTGCTTGAGAAGGGTTTCATTCGACCGAGTGCTTCGCCATGGGCCGCTCCGGTTTTATTTGTGAAGAAGAAGGATGGTAGTATGCGGATGTGCATCGATTATTGGGAGTTGAATAAAGTGACGATCAAGAATCGTTATCCATTGCCTCGGATTGACGATTTGTTCGACCAACTCCAAGGTGCAACGTATTTCTCTAAAATCAACCTACGGTCCGGCTATCACCAAATGCGGGTCCGTGAGGAAGATATTGAGAAAATGGCTTTTCGAACGCGTTATGGGTATTTTGAGTTTGTGGTAATGCCTTTTGGTCTTACGAATGCACCGGTGGCATTCATGGATCTTATGAACCGAGTGTGCCAACCTATGTTAGACAAGTCGGTAATTGTGTTCATTGATGACATACATGTCTATTCGAAGAGTATGAAGGAACATGAACATCATTTGCGGGGTGTGTTGAAGACATTACGAAAGAAGTTGTATGCTAAATTCTCTAAATGTGAATTTTGGCTAAGGGAAGTTCAATTCCTTGGCCACATTGTGAACAAGGATGGTATTCAAGTAGATCAGGGGAAGATAGAGACGGTGAAGAGTTGGGGGCGACCGACTACGCTACAGAAATCCAAAGTTTTCTCGGATTGGCCGGTTATTATCGTCGGTTTATCCAAGACTTTTCCAAGATTTCTTCTCCATTGACGAAGTTAACAACAAAGAACGCGAGATTTAATTGGGAGAACGAGCAAGAAATTGCTTTTCAATTGTTAAAAGAGAAGTTGTGTCAAGCTCTGGTGTTAGTTGTAGTGACCCGAACTTTTCCATGTTTATATATATTAATTGAGATTGATATTTACATGATTAAATGTTTCCAACATGTTAAGCAATCAAACTTGTTAAGACTTGATTAATTGAAATATGTTTCATATAGACAATTGACCACCCAAGTTGACCGGCGATTCACGAACGTTAAAACTTGTAAAAACGACATGATGATATATATATGGATATACATATGGTTAACATGAGATTATGATAATTAAGTATCTCCATAATATATTAACAATGAGTTATATACATATAAACAAGACTACTAACTTAAGGATTTCGAAACGAGACATATATGTAACGATTATCGTTGTAACGACATTTAAATGTATATATATCATATTAAGATATATTAATATATCATAATATCATGATAATATAATAATTTAACATCTCATTAGATATAATAAACAATGGGTTAACAATATTAATTGAGATCGTTAACTTAAAGGTTTCAAAACAACACTTACATGTAACGACTAACGATGACTTAACGACTCCGTTAAAATGTATATACATGTAGTGTATTTAGATGTATTAAAATACTTTTGGAAGACTTCAAGACATATATCAAAATACTCATACTTAACGAAAATGGTTACAGTTACTTTCTCATTCTTTTCTTTCATCAAGAATTCTAGTCGTATTCTTACCCGTATTATACACAGCTTCAAAACGTACTTACTATGGGTATATACCAATAGGAACTAGCATGGGATTCTACTCTTGATTATGTCATGTATGACTAATCAATTTTAACTTCTACCATGAGCTAGTCAACTAACTAGAACTCCTTTTAACCCCACTCACCACTCACCAATTAACACTCATCATTCACTCCATTTCACTTCCAATTCTCTTTCTAATTCTCTCTCAACACACCCACACTATTATGAACGTATTTTTCCAGTAGTTAATCATCATCTTCATCAAAAATCACTTCAAGAATCAAGCTATAATCATCATAGGAAGAACACTTCAAGAATACTTCAAAAATCCCTTCAAGTTTACTAATTTACTTCCAAGCTTTCTAATCCATTCCAAGTAATCATCTAAGATCAAGAAACCTTTGTTATATACAGTAGGTTATCTTTCTTATTCAAGGTAATATTCATATTCAAACTTTGATTCAATTTCTATAACTATAAACTATCTTAATTCGAGCAAAAATCTTACTTGAACTTGTTTTTGTGTCATGATCATACTTCAAGAACTTTCAAGCCATCCAAGATCCTTTGAATCTAGATCATTTCTTGTCACTTCCAGTAGGTTTACCTACTAAACTTGAGGTAGTAATGATGTTCATAACATCATTCGATTCATATATAAAACTATCTTATTCGAAGGTTTAAACTCGTAATCACTAGAACATAGTTTAGTTAATTCTAAAGTTGTTCGCAAACAAAAGTTAATCCTTCTAACTTGACTTTTAAAATTAACTAAACACATGTTCTATATCTATATGATATGCTAACTTAATGATTTAAAACCTGGAAACACGAAAAACACCGTAAAACCGGATTTACGCCGTCGTAGTAACACCGCGGGCTGTTTTGGGTTAGTTAATTAAAAACTATGATAAACTTTGATTTAAAAGTTGTTATTCTGAGAAAATGATTTTTATTATGAACATGAAACTATATCCAAAAATTATGGTTAAACTCAAAGTGGAAGTATGTTTTCTAAAATGGTCATCTAGACGTCGTTCTTTCGACTGAAATGACTACCTTTACAAAAACGACTTGTAACTTATTTTTCCGACTATAAACCTATACTTTTTCTGTTTAGATTCAGAAAATACAGTTCAATATGAAACCATAGCAATTTGATTCATTCAAAACGGATTTAAAATGAAGAAGTTATGGGTAAAACAAGATTGGATAATTTTTTCTCATTTTAGCTACGTGAAAATTGGTAACAAATCTATTCCAACCATAACTTAATCAACTTGTATTGTATATTATGTAATCTTGAGATACCATAGACACGTATACAATGTTTCGACCTATCATGTCGACACATCTATATATATTTCGGAACAACCATAGACACTCTATATGTGAATGTTGGAGTTAGCTATACAGGGTTGAGGTTGATTCCAAAATATATATAGTTTGAGTTGTGATCAATACTGAGATACGTATACACTAGGTCGTGGATTGATTCAAGATAATATTTATTGATTTATTTCTGTACATCTAACTGTGGACAACTAGTTGTAGGTTACTAACGAGGACATCTGACTTAATAAACTTAAAACATCAAAATATATTAAAAGTGTTGTAAATATATTTTGAACATACTTTAATATATATGTATATATTGTTATAGGTTCGTGAATCAACAGTGGCCAAGTCTTACTTCTCGACGAAGTAAAAAATCTGTGAAAGTGAGTTATAGTCCCACTTTTAAAATCTAATATTTTTGGGATGAGAATACATGCAGGTTTTATAAATGATTTACAAAATAGACACAAGTACGTGAAACTACATTCTATGGTTGAATTATTGAAATCGAATATGCCCCTTTTTATTAAGTCTGGTAATCTAAGAATTAGGGAACAGACACCCTAATTGACGCGAATCCTAAAGATAGATCTATTGGGCCTAACAAACCCCATCCAAAGTACCGAATGCTTTAGTACTTCGAAATTTATATCATATCTGAAGGGTGTCCCGGAATGATGGGGATATTCTTATATATGCATCTTGTTAATGTCGATTACCAGGTGTTCACCATATGAATGATTTTTATCTCTATGTATGGGATGTGTATTGAAATATGAAATCTTGTGGTCTATTGTTACGATTTGATATATATAGGTTAAACCTATAACTCACCAACATTTTTATTGACGTTTTAAGCATGTTTATTCTCAGGTGATTATTAAGAGCTTCCGCTGTCGCATACTTAAATAAGGACGAGATTTGGAGTCCATGCTTGTATGATATTGTGTAAAAACTGCATTCAAGAAACTTATTTTGTTGTAACATATTTGTATTGTAAACCATTATGTAATGGTCGTGTGTAAACAGGATATTTTAGATTATCATTATTTGATAATCTACGTAAAGCTTTTTAAACCTTTATTGATGAAATAAAGGTTATGGTTTGTTTTAAAATGAATGCAGTCTTTGAAAAACGTCTCATATAGAGGTCAAAACCTCGTAACGAAATCAATTAATATGGAACGTTTTTAATCAATAAGAACGGGACATTTCATTAGTGTTGCCGGAAGGGGTGGAAGACATGACAGTTTATTGTGATGCTTCTTTAAATGGGCTCGGGTGTGTTCTAATGCAAAGGGGTAAAGTCATTGCTTATGCCTCTCGACAATTAAAGGAACACGAAGTGAGATATCTGACTCATGATCTTGAGTTGGCGGTGGTTGTTCATGAGTTGAAAATTTGGCGCCATTACTTGTATGGTGTCAAGTGTACGATTTATTCGGATCACAAGAGTTTGAAACACCTTTTCCATCAACGAGATTTGAATTATCGTCAACGTAGATGGATGTATGTGGTGAAAGACTATGATTGTGAAATACTTTATTATCCGGGTAAGGCAAATGTGGTCGCGGATGCGTTAAGTCGGAAGAGTCAACATCCGACGATACGAGTAGGATCGTTACGCATGATTATTACTAACGATTTTCTTGTAAAGCTTGGCATGACTCAAATTGAAGCTTTTGTTAACAATAAGCATGAGGAGCGAATCGTGGGACAAATGGATTCTATTACCTTAGGTCCACATGGTTTGTTATCCTTTCAAGGACGAGTGTGGGTGCCTAAAATGGGTGATTATCGGCAAGTGCTACTTGATGAAGCACATAAGTCAAGGTATTCTATTCACCCGGGCGCGACAAAAATGTATCTTGATTTGAAGAGAGAGTATTGGTGGCCGGGCATGAAACGTGATGTTGTTAAGTATGTTGAACAATGCATCACGTGTTTGCAAGTGAAAGCCGAACACCAAAATTCGTATGGTAAGTTACAACCGTTAGAAATTCCAAAATGGAAATGGGAGCACATTACCATGGATTTTGATAAGGCTAAAAAGGAACATATATTTCATAGCAATATCCCTCCTAAATAATAGGTTTTCATATGTAATTGTATTATATTTTCATTGTAATTGTTTAAATAAATAAGTGCGAAGACAAAAGGCGAAAACGAAGATTTGAAGACAAAAACGTCCAAAAAGCTCAAATGTACAAGATACAATCCAAGTGGTTCAATTTATTGATGAGAAACGTCTCAAAATGACAAGAGTACAAGTTACAAAATGCAAAGTACATGATATTAAATTGTACGCAAGGAAGTTCGAAAATTCGGAACCGAGACATGAGTCAACGATCAACGCCCGACGCAACGGACTAAAAATTACAAGTCTACTATGCACAAGAATATAATATAATATATAAATAATTATATTAATTATTTATATTTTATATTTATATATAAATTATGTCGACAAGCAAGGTTCCAAAATTGTGTGAGCTGGATTTTCAAACTCCACGACTCGCGGAGTTTGCAGGCTTAAAACTCCACGACTCGCGGAGCTGTCAGAAATCAAAACGCCTATATAAGGACATGCATTCGTTCGATTTTAATAAAAAAAAAAATAAATAATAATAATATACTCCGTAAGATAATAAATAAATAAATATAATATATATATATATATATATATATATATATATATATATATATATATATATATATATATATATATATATATATATAGTATAGATTAGTGTTATATTAGATTAGTTCGGGTTATGAAAAGGTTATTTTACGGGTTTTTGAAGTTGAAATTCTGTCCGTGTAACACTACGCGATAAATAATCAATGTAAGTTATGTTCTCCTTTTTAAATTAATGTCTCGTAACTAAGTTGTTATTATGCTTATTTAAATTGAAGTAATCATGATGTTGGGCTAAATATTAAAAATGGGGTAATTGGGCTTTGTACCATAATTGGGGTTTGGACAAAAGAACGACACTTGTGGAAATTAGACTATGGGCTATTAATGGGCTTTATATTTGTTTAACTAAATGATAGTTTGTTAATTTTAATATAAAAATTTACAATTGGACGTCCCTATAAATAACCATATACACTCAATCGGACACGATGGGCGGGATATTTATATGTACGAATAATCGTTCATTTAACCGGATACGGGAATGGATTAATAATCTATGGAATTATTAAAACAGGGGTGAAATTATGTACAAGGACACTTGGCATAATTGATAACAAAGTATTAAAACCTTGGATTACACGCAGTTGATATCCTGGTGTAATTATTAAATAAAGTACTAAAACCTTGTTACAGTTTAAGTTCCCAATTAGTTGAATATCTAACTTCTGATATAAGGATAATTTGACGAGGATACTCGCACTTTATATTTATGACTGATGGACTGTTATGGACAAAAACCAGACGGACATATTAAATAATCCAGGACAAAGGACAATTAACCCATGGGAATAAACTAAAAATCAACACGTCAAACATCATGATTACGGAAGTTTAAATAAGCATAATATATTTTATTTCATATTTCCTCGTACTTTTATTTATTGTCATTTTAATTATTGTTATTTATTTTATATTGTTAGTTAAATATCGTCATTTACGTTACGCTTCGCTTAAAATATAAAATCGACAAACCGGTCATTAAACGGTAAAACCCCCTTTTATATAGTATTAATATAATATATTTTGTACGAATATAATTGTTTAAAATATAGTGTGAAATAAGCCAGCTCCCTGTGGAACGAACCGGACTTACTAAAAACTACACTACTCTACGATTAGGTACACTGCCTATAGTGTTGTAGCAAGGTTTAGGTATATCCCATTTGTAAATAAATAATTAAAACTTGTGTAATAATTTGTAACGTATTTCGTAGTAAAATATAGTACTATCACGTACCCCTACGCTACCACATCAAGTTTTTGGCGCCACTGCCGGGGAACTCGGTGAAACGCTATATTTTTAATTTATTTTTGTATAAATATATTTATATATCATTTTAGAAAAACAATATAAAATTTAAAAAAAAACACGTTTTTTCAAACTCCACGACTCGCGGAGTTTGCAGGCTTAAAACTCCACGACTCGCGGAGCCGCCCTGACGCGCTGACCGAAACCCTATTTTCGCTTTAATTACGGAGTAATATTATTTATTATTATTTTTAAACCCTAATTACTTTATTAGTTTAATATAATTAGTTTTAATTTTTAATTAAATTGTATTTTAATTATAATTAGTTTTATTATATATAAAAATTAATACTTTTATAAAATAAATATAAAAATAATATTTTTTATAAAATTAGTAATTTTATCATTTTTGTAACTTTTTAATTATTTAATCGTAATATTTGTATTTTTATCGTTCATGTCTAGTTTTAAGCTTAGTATTTTGCCGTAGCTTATTTTTATTTCTAGATTTTTAGACTTTGCCGTAAAATCCCTTAAGTGCTTATTCCTTAGACTAAGATTTAGGTGCTTTAGAATTTTGCGACGCCGTTTTTCGCGCTATCTTTCTTACTTTTATTTTTCGACGTTTTTCGACGCGCACTCTTTTTCTTTCTTATTTCTCGACACGCTAGTTTTTAGGACTTAGAAATTTTCTCTATTTCTTATCTAATATCTCAAACGGAAAGAAAAATTATTTAAGTGGTTAAATTAATGGACGTTGACAATTTTCTGCTTCGTAGTAATAGTTGGATTTGTTAGTGGCTGAGTTGTGAGCTTCCGATTTAAATGGTTCTGGCTCCCTGCTGCATCTTTTGGCTATTCAAAACGTGGGCAAAAGCAGAAAAGTCTATTAATTGGACAACTTATATAAGTTTCTCTATTTTTATAACTAATAAGATAATTAGTAAATGCACCACATTGTAGCTAAAATTTGGCCATCGCAATAAAATGGAAAATTTTGAAAACAAGGCTATGGAAACTCTTTATGACATCCGAAATCAATTTAATCAATACTCTCAAACGGGTGTTGATGACAATTCGTTCAGTCAATCTTGGATCACGAATGACGAAACAATAACTGGTTGTGAAATTTGTGGAGATTATCATTCAACATGGGAATGTTATTATTACGTTTCTATGGAAAATTACGCACCCATGGAACCTGAATGGAATGATTATGAGGAGTACAATTCTAATTGGGATTATTCCCAAGAATATATCCAAACTCAACAACCAGTAGACGAGGAAAATTATGTGTCTGAAAATTTATTAGACAATATGAAAATCAAACTCGAAGAACTTGATGCTCAAAATGAACAAATGAGAGAGTTTGTAAATAGGCAAGCTGAAACTCTATCAGATTACACACCTGTTGATCTGAGGAGTATTGTGCAAGAAAATCTCATATCATTGAATTTTGATGAATTCGAGAGCTCCGAAATCACCAATTATCCCGATGATACTTTTTATTCAGTTTTACCAATTTCACAACATATCGACACATTAGCCTCTACCAACGAAATCATCGATCCATCAATGGATGAAGAAGAAGTAAGGGTGACAAATTGGTACTCTTGGGAAAACGATAACGTTGAAAATTTTACCCTCGAGACCAAAATGGTGGGACCAATAAGTACCATTAATGAAGAAGAATTTGCTTCAATCCCGAAATTCACCATTCCACAACCTTCCAATCCAATATTCTCAATAGACGATTCATCTACCGAAGATGAACTACGAGCTGTAATAGATAATGACACCTCAAATTTCGCCCAATTGGGTAATAGAGGTGAAAACTTTGATCCTGAGAATGAACGAAAGGAAATGTTAGGAATTGTCCACCCTATAGAAATATGTATGTCGGTGTATATTGATCCATTTGACCAAGAACCAGAAAAGAGACATATCCATTTACTAAAAGCTACACTTAAAAAATAATTAAGTAGTGACGATCGGGTGAGTCTAAACTTTAAACCCATTGATATATTATATACCACCCGAAATGTAAATAACTGGCTCACTATTTTAATTCGTGGAACTTATTCTACCGACTTCACATGTCGTCAGCTAAGTGTGGAGAAGTCTAACCTCACTTAACGTTAAATTCGGGGTTCGGGTTAATGCATAACTCGTTAATAAAAATGCATGATAAGTTAGGGTAAAAGATGCATTTTCAAAAATTATCAAACAGTTCAGAAAAGCAACCGTTTTTGAAGAAAAACATGTGTGATAAAACAAGAAGGAATGAACGATGAGGTGCACCATCTATCATCCTGCAATTTTATGGTATCTTTAACTACTTTCTACACTAATCACCCTCATGAATTTATAATTATAGTCTGATTTCATGTAAATGAGGGCATTGCATGATCTTAAGTGTGGGGATATTATATAAATTCTCTCGGGTTTACACTTGGTTTTATTTGCTAAATTTTGTGAAAATTTGAAAAATTTTCAACTAAATGAATTCAAAATCATGTTTATACATATTTATGAACGATGAAAACTAGGTGTTAATACCGAAATTATCGTTACCTCGGAAAGGACATAAATTGAGAAACAACTAAAACGCTTGAATTTATTTATTAGAATATAAAAAGACGCATGAAAAAAGCCAAGTGTGGGGAGAATATACCAAGTTATTCAATAAAAAATTATCTATCACATGTTTCTGTAAAGTTTATTGTAGGTGCTTTTGTTTTGGACTAAATTAACTGTTTTACCCGATTTACTGTAATGAAAGATAGATCTACACGATGAATCAATTCCATCATTAAAAGGAAGTAAAGTCTTCTGAAAAAGACACGCGCTTCTTGATTTAGGTCAAGAAATTGTCGTCCAGACCAGCTGTAGATTGACTAAAAATCTTGAAAAGTCATCTCTAAAATCAGCAGGAAATCCACGGACCTCAGCATCAAACAGGGTCGCCATGTGGTCAGACTTATCCTAACCATGAGAGGATCTGTCTCGTAAAATGGGGAGGGCACCGTGCAAATTAGCTTGATAAGACTAATGAATCAGATCCCCAGAAAGGATAATCTCCTTAAAAGATCAAAAATCAGCTTTTAAGACTGATATTACTCAATCCTTGAGATTGACCATAAAGATTGAGAATTCAAACTCATGGAATTCAATGATATCTAAACTCGAGCTTGAACGAGAAAATATTTTGATCAAAAATTACAAACAGATTTGTTTTCTAAAAACCTATTTTCAATGCGTTCATTACCATTGAACGTAAAATCCTAGGAATTCACCTGGAATTCATTAGGTCACCTGAACCAAATCGGGTGTCAACCGTAAGAACGGTGGTTGCATAGCATGGTCGGAGACAGGACCTTGTGCCAGACCGAAAAAATTATAGGATGATCTTTACTATTTCTCCTACAAAGGATAGTACTAGCATTCGACACGTTGGTGGACCATAATCAAATGCATGTCATTAGACATTGCCTTAACAGTTTCTTGTTCATCGCTTTCCTTTACAACCGGACGGTAGTTTACCGAAAGGTAATATACGGAGCAAGTATACTGGACGTGTTGCTTTCCTAATACAAGGTTAGCAAGTGGGTGACACAAAACCATAAGTTTTGAGCTAAAATTTTCAAATCTGAAACCCACAAAACCCACAAAAATATTTTGCAACACCGGTGAAGGGTTATTCCGGAAAACTTATCTAGGGTAAAAGCTAGATTGAATTTTCAAAGATCAAATGTTTTCATAAAGATCCAATTTCCTTAAGGATCTACATTTTCATAGTCATGTGGGACTGTAAACCGCCTTTTAAATGTGCACTTTGCTTTGGAAACCGAAAGTAAATCGGCTATTTGATTGCAAGTGTCGTTGACCTAAACCCGAGGCAACTGTGGATGACACACCCACCTTTAACCATGGTTCTATCGTTACTATCATTGTTTATACCACCATATCAAAATCACTAATGTACAAAGTGTGATGAATAAAAAAGTGATTCATGTATGTTTTTATTTCAAGTTCTGTATTGCTTGAGGACAAGCAACGCTCAAGTGTGGGGATATTTGATAAGGCTAAAAAGGAACATATATTTCATAGCAATATCCCTCATAAATAATAGGTTTTCATATGTAATTGTATTATATTTTCATTGTAATTGTTTAAATAAATAAGTGCGAAGACAAAAGGCGAAAACGAAGATTTGAAGACAAAAACGTCCAAAAAGCTCAAATGTACAAGATACAATCCAAGTGGTTCAATTTATTGATGAGAAACGTCTCAAAATGACAAGAGTACAAGTAACAAAACGGAAAGTACATGATATTAAATTGTACGCAAGGACGTTCGAAAATCCGGAACCGAGACATGAGTCAACTATCAATGCCCGACGCAACGGACTAAAAATTACAAGTCTACTATGCACAAGAATATAATATAATATATAAATAATTATATTAATTATTTATATTTTATATTTATATATAAATTATGTCGACAAGCAAGGTTCCAAAATTGTGTGAGCTGAATTTTCAAACTCCACGACTCGCGGAGTTTGCAGGCTTAAAACTCCACGACTCGCGGAGCTGTCAGAAATCAAAATGCCTATATAAGGCCATGCATTCGTTCGATTTTAATATATAAAAAAATAAATAATAATAATATACTCCGTAAGATAATAAATAAATAATATATATATATATATATATATATATATATATATATATATATATATATATATATATATATATATATATATATATATATATATATATATATATATATATATATATATTATAGATTAGTGTTATATTAGATTAGTTCGGGTTATGAAAAGGTTATTTTACGGGTTTTTGAAGTCGAAATTCTGTCCGTGTAACACTACGCGATAAATACTCAATGTAAGTTATGTTCTCCTTTTTAAATTAATGTCTCGTAACTAAGTTGTTATTATGCTTATTTAAATTGAAGTAATCATGATGTTGGGCTAAATATTAAAAATGAGGTAATTGGGCTTTGTACCATAATTGGGGTTTGGACAAAAGAACGAAACTTGTGGAAATTAGACTATGGGCTATTAATGGGCTTTATATTTGTTTAACTAAATGATAGTTTGTTAATTTTAATATAAAGATTTACAATTGGACGTCCCTATAAATAACCATATACACTCAATCGGACACGATGGGAGGGATATTTATATGTACGAATAATCGTTCATTTAACCGGACACGGGAATGGATTAATAGTCTATGGAATTATTAAAACAGGGGTGAAATTATGTACAAGGACACTTGGCATAATTGATAACAAAGTATTAAAACCTTGGATTACACGCAGTCGATATCCTGGTGTAATTATTAAACAAAGTACTAAAACCTTGTTACAGTTTAAGTCCCCAATTAGTTGGAATATTTAACTTCGGATATAAGGATAATTTGACGAGGATACTCGCACTTTATATTTATGACTGATGGACTGTTATGGACAAAAACCAGACGGACATATTAAATAATCCAGGACAAAGGAAAATTAACCCATGGGAATAAACTAAAAATCAACACGTTAAACATCATGATTACGGAAGTTTAAATAAGCATAATATATTTTATTTCATAATTCCTCGTACTTTTATTTATTGTCATTTTAATTATTGTTATTTATTTTATATTGTTAGTTAAATATCGTCATTTACTTTACGCTTCGCTTAAAATATAAAATCGACAAACCGGTCATTAAACGGTAAAACCCCCTTTTATATAGTATTAATATAATATATTTTGTACGAATATAATTGTTTAAAATATAGTGTGAAATAAGCCAGCTCCCTGTGGAACGAACCGGACTTACTAAAAACTACACTACTCTACGATTAGGTACACTGCCTATAGTGTTGTAGCAAGGTTTAGGTATATCCCATTTGTAAATAAATAATTAAAACTTGTGTAATAATTTGTAACGTATTTCGTAGTAAAATATAGTACTATCACGTACCCCTTAGCTTTAACATCAGATTTCATCACAAAGTTACCAAAAATGGTGAGAACCCAATTTGACTCGATTTGGGTAATAGTCGATCGATTAATGAAAAGTGCCTTGTTTCTTCCCATTCGGGAAGCTATATCATCGGAGACTTTGGCTAAGTTATTTATCAAGGAGGTGATATCGAGGCATGGAGTTCCTATATCTATTATTTCGGATCGAGATACCCGTTTCACATCTCGGTTTTGGAATAAATTTCATGAAGATATGGGCACACAATTGAAATTGAGCACGACGTATCATCCTCAAACGGACGGTCAAATCGAACGTACGAATCAAACCTTGGAGGATATGTTACGGGCGTGCATTATTGATTTCGGGGGTAGTTGGGATGAACACTTACCATTGGTGGAATTCTTGTACAATAATAGTTATCATACTAGTATCGGGATGCCACCTTACGATATGCTTTATGGGCGAAGGTGCCGAACTCTGATATGTTGGGGTGAAGTGGGTCAAAGAGAAATTGAGAGTACCGATTTGGTTTTAGAGACGAATAGCAAGATTGATATGATTCGGACTCACTTGAAAGAGGCTCAAGATAGACAAAAGTCGTATGCCAAAAAACGTAGGCGATTGATTGAGTTTCAAGAAGGTGACATGGTGATGCTTAAGGTTTTGCCATGGAAGGGTATTATTCGGTTTCAAAAATGGGGAAAGTTAGCTCCTCGGTTTATTGGGCCATTTAAGATTTTAGGTCGTGTTGGTGAAGTTGCGTACCGTTTGGAATTACCCGAAGAGCTTGCGGGGATCCATAATACATTTCATGTTTCCCATCTCCGTAAGTTTCTTGCGGATGATTCGTCATGGATGCCTTTAGACGAAATTGAGCTAAACAACAAGTTAGAGTATGTTGAGGAGCCGATTGCGATACTCAATGAGAAGGTCAAAAGGCTAAGGAATAAAGTGGTGAGAACTTTTAAAGTTCAATGGCGTCGTAGTAAAGGTTTCGAGTTTACGTGGGAACCCGAAGAGTTTGTGTTGGTGTATCTTCCCTCTTGTCATGCGGCTTGGATTGCGAGGACGCAATTCGGTTCAAGTGGGGGAGAGTTGTAAGAACCAGTTTTCCTTAGTTGGTTGGGACACCATCCAAACAGGTGGGATACCGTCCAAGTGTGAAGGACTGGACGCCGTCCAGCAATTTGGACGCCGTCCAGATGGACTGGCGGACCAGCTGTCCCACTTTTAGATAGTTAAAGGGGGTAGTTTGGTAATTTCACTTGGGGGACGACTTAAAGGCCTAGAGATTAGTTGGTGGGTGTCATTACACCAACTTCATCTACCTTATCCTCTTCCACTTCAATTCTAGAGAGAGAAAAGGGTTCTAGTGTGAGAAAGCTCAATCCAAAGAGGAAGAAGCTAGTTTCAAGTCAAAGCGCTTGTTTTAAAGTTGTTCATCTACTTCCTAGCTACGTTGTGATAGTGGTGGTAAGTCCTAAACCTAATTTCCTTAGTTTATGTTGTTTATGGGTTAGGGTTTGGTCATAGATGAACATAATATCCATAGTGGGTAATTTTGGGTGTTCTTGGGTAAGATTGAGTTATGAAGACTCAATAGTAACTAACCTAGGGTTCCAATGTGTAAATTGGTACTTGTGAGTCTTAAATTGGTTAGTTAACTACTAGCACACCTAGATGTGATGTAAGTGTGTATTTGGTGACCAAATGGGTGTGTGAACCTTGAAATGGGTCTTTGATGACCTAAGTTGTCTAAGTGTGTGTGTAAATGCGATAACCTTCTGTTAATTAATGATTTAAGACCCAAAACTTGCTAGTGTTAGAGTTTTGGCAAAGATGACCTAAGGATTTGGGTTAAAGGTGCTAATGGGTCGAAATTGGCACCATGGGTCAAAATGACACTAGAATGGTGAGTAAGTTGGTTGACCAACTTGATTGTATAATTGATTATATGCATAACGTATAGGTACGTCGTGTTGAAGGTTGCGAGCTTGATAATCTCACCAAAGATGTTAAAGTGAGTGGAATAATTATGCGTGTATGTATATGGCATATTTATTTGTGAGTGTTATGGTATGAACCACGAGCCGGTAGTACCATAGCATGTATGTGATGCATCAACTGTGAACCACTAGCCGGTAGCACTATAAACAAGTGTGAACCACGAGCCGGTAGCACTATAAACAAGTGTGAACCACGAGCCGGTAGCACTATAAACAAGTGTGAACCACGAGCCGGTTGCACTATAAAATCATGATGTGAACCACGTGCCGGTAGCATCAAGTGTGAACCACGTGCCGGTAGCACTATAAAATGAGGCGTGAACCACGTACCGATAGCGCCAAAGTGTGAACCACGTGCCCGTAGCACTATAAAAGAGTGAGACTCAAATGCGTATGGTGTGAACCACGTACCGGTAGCACCATAGCATTATGGTTAACCATATTATGTTGTTGAACGTTGGATAAGCATGCTATATATATATATATATATATATATATATATATATATATATATATATATATATATATATATATATATATATATATATATATATTGTATTGAGTATATGCTAATGTGTTGTTGTGTTAGTGTACGAGTTGTTAGCATTATGAGTATGACGGCATGCTATTGTGTATATTTTCGTAAGAGGTATTTGGTGGGTGCGATTGCAAGTAGATGGGTTATATATATGTATGTATAATTGTTGCACTCACTAAGCTTTAGCTTACCCTCTCGTTGTTTACCTTTTTTAGGCTCCGGCGTGGACAAAGGCAAAGGGATTCGGTTGGATTAGTGGTCTCCCGCTTATTTTGATAGGGGATGCTTTTGGGTTAGCTTTTGGAAGTTCAGCCAAGATGTGGGTAGTTTAACCCCAAGCAACATGCTCTAGGTGTCGTTTGGAATTTAAACTCTTGTAGTCGAAACTTGTATTTTGAACGAAATTCGTAAAACGGGGCATTCTGGGCCCGGTGTTATAAAACTTGTTTTGATGATGGAAATCTCTTAGTTTTACTTATTATAACTCGTTGTGAAAAGGTTTTTGTTTGAAAGTATCGGGAAGCGGGATTTCCGCTCGTGTAATTTGGAACCCGAGATTAGAACCTGACATTTCATTGGGACGCCGTCCCAATTGTTAGGACGCCGTCCAAGTATTCAGTACTGGACACCGTCCAGGAATCTGGACACCGTCCAGATGTACTAGTCCAGAAATTTTTTTTTTTTTAGGTCATATTTTGGGCATATCAAGGTTTGGGTTGTTACAAGGTGGTGATTTTGTATTTGAGAAAGGTGAGAGAGGATATATGTATGTGTATCTTAATTTTTCTGTCTTTCTGTTTTATTTCTTCTCAATTGCAGATATGGATGTATATAATGTAAGTACATTCATGAATTAACAATATTTTGATCTTAATTGATTTGTGAAGTCGATGTTTGATAATTTTGGCAGACAAGAAGTACATAAGTTGTTCAACAGATGAGAAAAAAAATAATAAAGTAGATAAAATTTTGTAACTGATTTTGTGTGTATCTGATGGACTTCGATTTTACAGACAGGAACAAAAGTTGAAACAGTATGATTAAACTTGTAATTGATTTTGATTCCATTCTTGTGTAATCCGTATATATATTTATTATAAAATAATAATTATATTATCAATAATATTTCTAATAATACAAGTACTAATAACAATAATAATAATAGATTAACAACAACGATAATAATATCACTCCTAATAATAATAATTATTATTATGTATATTAATAATAATAAATAATAGTAATGATATTAATAACATATATTTAATATTTTATACGTTTTAACATATTACAATAGACATATAATCATCAATTATATAGGAAACATATTCATATATATATTCATTTTAACAACCTTATTATCTTGTATTTTTATTGTAATTAGTTATTATTATTTCAATTTATTATATACATCTACATTTATATATTTATATATATATATATATATATATATATATATATATATATATATATA
Organism: Rutidosis leptorrhynchoides; assembly: GCF_046630445.1. Taxonomy (NCBI): domain Eukaryota; kingdom Viridiplantae; phylum Streptophyta; class Magnoliopsida; order Asterales; family Asteraceae; genus Rutidosis; species Rutidosis leptorrhynchoides. Next base: position 288,996,000 of record NC_092338.1, read on the forward strand.
TATATATATATATATATATATATATATATATATATATATATATATATATTTACTTATTTATTAATTTTTAATCAATAGTTCGTGAATCGTCGAGAATGGTCGAAGGTCAATTGAATATATGAACATAGTTTCAAAATTTTTGAGACTCAATATTACAGACTTTGCTTATCATATCAGAAACATATAAAGATTAAGTTTAAATTTGGTCGGAAATTTTCGGGTCGTCACAGTAGCTATCCGTTAAAGAAATTTCGTCCCGAAATTTGATTGTGGTCGTAATGGTTAACAATAAAAATGTTTTTATGACAAATCTGAGTTGATAAACAGATTTTTATCATTATTGATTAATATATATAAAACGATTCAATTATGTGAAACGTACGATTGAAATTATCACAAAAGAGTGAAATGAGTAAATAGGAATTCGTCTTAACTTTTGACGTAGTCACAGTGGATTTTCGGAATTTAAGGAATTTAGAGAAAATCTTTGAAATCTAAAAGATTTGATTCTTCGGCGAATAAAGAAATTAAGACATCTATAATTAAATACAGTGATCTGCCTCGATTACTCTGTCTGATATTTCCATTAAAAATTAAACTTTTTCCGTTCCATTATTTTTCCACCGCTCCCATTTAATTCATATTTCCAAATCATCAGTCAATATGCTTCATCCAGTTTTAATTCTGGATATAATCCTGACTTTCTTATCAGTCATTCTCCTTTTTCTTCTACCACCGCAGGAATCTTTATACTTCTATTATTACATTGGGGTGATACTATTCTTAATTCTACCGTGTCTTTATATTGCTATTCGTATTAATATCTACGGTTTGTAACCTCCGTGTTGTTATTAGGCTTTATATTTTCTCTTATATTTTGGAGCTCTTTGCCTTTTTATTCTCTTCTCGACCTCTTGTAAAGCGAGTAATGGTCCAGAATTCGTAAGTATGGAGTTTCGAATGAACTTAATGTTCTAAACAAGAAAGAAAGTAATAGCACGATTTGATTTATCAAATTACCAGAATCACTGAGAATAGAACTATCAAGAATATACTTTCTTGATATGTTCCGAAGTTAAGTAGAATGAAAGAGTTATGTAACATGGCACATGATGATGTTATGATCTGTGAATCATCACATCCCATTAGAAACTCAGCATGACTTACTGTAATATAATCACGTTGATCAAGTGTCATTATATTATACTAATTCATGCATCAATTCCTTTACATTTCTCCAGAATTCATTCATAAATTAAACTTATTTTACAGAAGTTTCCAATATAATGAAACACAGGAAGCACGAAGAGGTATATAATTTTGGACGAGAATATTTATGAAAATATCCTCAGAAATATCGAAGATATTTATGATGATATTTTGGAATTTCCAAGTTCGAAGGTTGATGAAGAAAAATTTTCCGCAAGATTTTAACATGACTTCGGAGCAAGATATTCTCTAAAGATTTCAACAGATCCAGAATTACCTGGATTCTTTGAATATAGGGTATGGTCCTTGTATTTGTCATTGGTCTCCTTCGTGGTTAGCTCAATCCATTTTCCAGTTCCAACTTTTCTGAGCTTTTCCAACATACTATTCTTTACCATCAAACTTCGGACGATTAATGTCGTTTACGGTTGTCTACAGTTTCTGCTGCTTCATTCAGCTTTTTCAAAGTTCAATGTATTGATTCGTAAACTGGGTGCTTTTTAGAGTTTCAGAATGGAAGATCATAATTCTAAGAGATAATGGTTATATGTATATATATAACTGTTGACGTAGAAACGCTGCGAGATTCTAAATACTGATTGCCAATTCCTGGTAATTGGTATGGCAATTCTCGTTATGAGATACGGATGGGTATATGATAGGGTTTTAATGAACAATTATAATGGTTCTTCGGAGCGAATTAAGCCAACGAGTAATGAAGTTGCTGGTAAGTTTCTGCTAATGTGGTGAGATATAAACGGTTTCCCGGTAACAATGATGAAAGGCAAACTTATATGTCAAGGTTATAATAAAGTTTATTCGAATGAAAAGTCAAAATTGATTTGCTGAAGTTGTGACGCAATTGGCTAATTTGAAAAGGAATTGCAATGTTATTTTCGGTAATAACAATGCCAAAGGAGCAAGCACAGATACGTGGTAACGTTTACTCAGGTTCCGAGTGTTTTCAGGTGCATAACTATATGCATAAATCTTTCCTTCCGTAGATGAAGTGCGGTTGGTTCATCCTCACGATTGAGGTGTTTTCAAAAATCATGAAAGGTTTGAATGCAGATTGTAATCGTCAAGATACAAATGACGTTTAAGATGAAATCAAGTGGCAAACTTGAAGAATTATTTAGTTTCATATGTTAAAATCAATATTTTAATTCATTTTAATTGTCCAATGTTGGTAGTCCACAGTTAGCAGTCCACAATTAGTAATTCAATAATTCATATATAGTTTAATATATAATATTAATGCGTGTCGTGACCCATTATATACATGTCTCAGACTCGATCACAACTCAAAGTATATATATTATTTGAGAATCAACCTCAACCCTGTATAGCTAACTCGATCATTACTGCATATAGAGTGTCTATGGTTATTCCAAATAATATATATAGATGCGTCGATATGATATATCAAAACATTGTATACGTGTCCCGACATTTAAATGCATAAATAACAGTATTTAAATGACGATAAATAAAGTGCATAAAATAAATAACAGAAATTAAATGACAATAAATAAAATTACGAGAATTAAAATTGCGAGAAATAAATTGCGATAAATAAATGTAATGAGGATTTAACAGTTAGCTAGGATTTTGTTAGCGTGGATTCTTAAAAAAATTTCTCAAAATTAATTTGTTTGTTTCTAATAAATTTTATTTTGTCCAATGTTTTCTTCATTATGCCACTTGTTGGATTCTGATAGATCAAAATCCAAATATGAATTTGAATGAAAATGGTTATTCTGCGGTGAACGGATATGTATATCTGTGGATGTAAGTAGGATAGTAAATGACTGTTGAATTAGATTCAAAGAATGTACAGTTTAACTTATTAATGTGAAATCTAAATATTCCTCGGGTATTACCTACACGTTAAAATATTTTCACCATTAACAATTTGTACAAAAGAATTTTTAATTACAGTCTTTATGAAAACATATATACATATATATTTTCTTCAGATGTAATCATGGATTTAAGGAGTTAATATGATATTAATCTCATTTGATTTATCGTTAGAGCTAGAATACATAATCTCTAAAACATTAGAAATTATATAATTGTCGTGTAGAACGAAGATGAACGATGTAGAACGATTCGTAGAACGATGATTATGCTCGAGGTATATAATGAGATGTTGAGGCGTGTGTTATTGAAACTTGGGTTGTTGGTGGTACTGTTGGTGCCGGTGATGTTGCTGAAGCTGGTAAATTTTGCACCATATTCTCCAGATTGATTACTCGAGCGTGAAATTTGTTGACTTCTTCGATTACTCCGGGATGATTGGCGGTTGGAACAAGTGGATGAATAAGGTTTAGAATTTTAGATAGAATATAATCATGGTGAGATACTCTGGAAATGAATGTGAGAATGGTGTTTCGAATAGGTTCACCGGTAAGTGCTTCAGGTTCTTTGTCAAGAGTGCAGGTTGGTGGGTGGAAAGGATCGCCTTCTTCTCGTCTCCATTGGTTAAGTCGACTATGAACTCAGCCCCAATTCATCCAGAATTGATGATGGCTGATTGGTTGATTCATTCCGATGACGCTGTTTCCGGAGCTTAGGTGAACATCCATGTCGGAATAGCTGTCGGAATAACTATCGGAATAGCTATCGGAATCTGAGGAATCGAACTGGTTGAGGGATTCATCTCTACGATCAGATGAAGGATTTTCGATAAGAAATAGATTATATGATGTAGATTAGTACCCTGTAATACATAATTTACATATACATATAATACTAAAATCCCATAAGTTACGGAGGAATCTACGGAAGCTATCAAGAAAAGTCTACAGTAACAGATACGCTAAGATATGAATTTTTGTCTATACACTGTTCATGCAATCAATGCAGTAAGATGTGTCTAGACTAAGAATGATAAGCAGATAATTTCCGACAAGAAATGATAAGCAAAACTTTTGACATGCAGACACGGTCGAAGCACAGACTCATTAATGCATCCTAACAACTACTAGTTAGACACACTAATGCAAGACCTGGTTCGCTAAGACCACCGCTCTGATACCACATGTCGTGACCCGTCCTAATCCATCTGGACGAATACATTACATTTGGTTACATTGCGAGGTATTTGACCTCTATATGATACATTTTACAAACATTGCATTCGTTTTTAAAAGACAAACTTTCATTACATCGAAAGTTGAAGGCATGCATACCATTTCATAATATATCCAACTATAATTAACTTAGTAATAATCTTGATGAACTCGATGACTCGAATGCAACGTCTTTTGAAATATGTCATGAATGACTCCAAGTAATATCTCTAATATGAGCAAATGCACAGCGAAAGATTTCTTTCATACCTGAGAATAAACATGCTTTCAAGTGTCAACCAAAAGGTTGGTGAGTTCATTAGTTTATCATAATCATTCATTTTTATCATTTTAATAGACCACAAGATTTTCATTTCCATTTCTCATAAATATACATCCCATGCATAGAGACAAAAATCATTCATATGGATTGAACACCTGGTAACAGACATTAACAAGATGCATATAAGAATATTCCTATCATTCCGGGACATCCATCAGACATGATAAAATCAAATTCGAAGTACTAAAGCATCCGGTACTTTGGATGGGGTTTGTTAGGCCCAATAGATCTATCTTTAGGATTCGCGTCAATTAGTAGATTGATTTACTAATTCTTAGGTTACCAAGCAAAAGGGGCATATTCGGCTTCGATCATTCAACCATATAATGTAGTTTCGATTACTTGTGTCTATTTCATAAAACATTTATAAAACAGTGCATGTATTCTCAGTCCCAAAAATATATATTGCAAAAGTATTTAAAAATGGAGCAAATGAAACTCACAATACTGTATTTTATAGTAAAAATACATATGACGACATTGAATAAGTGTAGGTTTGGCCTCAGATTCACAAACCTATATCATTTATATATATATATATATATATATATATATATATATATATATATATATATATATATATTAATACATATAATCAGAATCGAACACATATATATAATATTATTAGTGATATATCTGTTGTTTTAATGATTTTATGCATTTCATTAATAACTTAAATATATTTATTTTATATATCATACTTATTATAAAAATAATAATAGAGTTAGGTCATATGGATTAAATATATTTTTATGTAACTAATATTTATTTGGTTAAAATAATACTAATAAATAAAAAGTCGTAATAGATTTATAATAATATCAGTAGTTATGGTAATAATACTAATAATACTTATTTTAAAAATAATGATAATAATATTAATGATTCTATTAATGATAATAATAATAATAGTTTTAATAGTAAAGATAATCTTATTATAAATGATAATTTTAATACAAATATTAATTTTAATACTTTTAATAATAAGAATGATAATAATAATAATAATATTAATAATAATAATAATAATAATAATAATAATAATAATAATAATAATAATAATAATAATAATAATAATAATAATAATAATAATAATAATAATAATAATAATAATAATAATAATAGCAATAATAATAACTATGATTTCTATAAAAATACCTTTACTATTACTAATAATGATAATAATAATAATAATAATAATAATAATAATAATAATAATAATAATAATAATAATAATAATAATAATAATAATAATAATAATAATAATAATAATAATAATAATAATAATAATAATAATAATAATAATAAACCTAATAATAATAGTAATAATAAATACTAATAATGATAATTGAGTTATATACATATATTTAAATACTTTTTTTCTGTCACTTATAACTTAATTATAATTTTTAGTCATTTTTAATATAATATTCATTTTCATAAAATTATCTTTTATTATACTTATATTTATTTCATACAATAAATTTAGTCATACTTATGTTATATTTACTTTATATATAAAAAAAATAACTTCTTAATACTTCAATATTTAATTCATAATCATAATCATAGTCAAAATAATAATGTTTAATGATAATACTATTAATGGTAATAATATTAGTGATATTAATAATTGTATTATTAATCTTAGTGTATCACATCAACAATAATTTATAATAACAATAACAATATCAACATCAATAATAATAATAATAATAATAATAATAATAATAATAATAATAATAATAATAATAATAATAATAATAATAATAATAAAAAATAAATAAATAAATAAATAAAATAGGCTACATTTAAAGCTCTTTAAAAAAAATGCCCCAAGGTGGGCTCGAACCCTCGACCTCTCGCCAACTCACACCTCTAATGACCATTGAACCGTCTGCGGTTTTTCTGTTATAGTTAAGATCCCATTTTATTTAACTCGTTAACATTTAAAAGAAGCCCAAAAGGAACCCAATTACAATTGGGCCAAAACACAGCAGCCCAAGTATCAATCATCAATCAACAAAAGGGTTTCTGGTTTGAGATTTGTTCGATGGCAGTATCCAACGGCAGCAACAATTAAATCGATGGTTTTGTGAGCGGAACAAAATTGAACGAAAACATCAATCAAGAGGGTTAACCGTAACAGTAAGCAAGCAGTTGATTGGTGAGGGTTCGGTATGTTGGATCTTCGAACAGGAAAAGAAACGAACAGGTTTATCATCATTATCATTCTCGATCCCATCTATTTTGTTTTCATCGATTAATCAACATTTAATCTATTCACTTTTATTGACATCATCTCCTATGTCATTATCCATTATACTCATCAATCGTTATTGTATTATAATCGAAGAAAACAGCAGAAAGTTCGATAATGATAGGTTGTTCATGCAAGTGGGGATTAGTTTTCATCTCCTACTCAAATAGAACCAAGACAAGGATATTAGTTAATTGCTAGTGGGTGAGTGGGGTTATATGTTTGATACTTTCGGCCAAGGAAAAAGAAGTAGCGGCACTTTTATAACGGTACATCACCTTCACTTTATCATTTTAACTATTCGATTTAGTTACAATATAATTAAACCGAATGGCCACAAAAATTTTATATGGTTCTTGTCTCGTTTACAAGCTGAATAGAAGTATTTTTGTGACGACCCGGGAATTTCTGACTAAATTTAAACTTAATCTTTATATGATTTCGACGCGATAAGCAAAGTCTGTAATGTTGAGTCTCGAAAATTTTGAAACTATATTCATGAAATCAATTACCCTTTGACTGTGATCGACAATTCATGAACAATTAATTGTAAATAGATATGCGTGTATATAAATATATAAATAATAATTTGAAATATAATTTAAAGTATTATAGGTTGTTGATATTAAAAATTAATTATGTAAAGTAAAATAAAAATAGAATATTATAATAATTATTATTTAAAATATATCTATATATATAAATAAAGTATATTAAAAATAAATATTAAATGATTGTAATACTCATTTGATGTTCCGATTGATATTAAGCAAGTTAAATTCAAATTTATGTGATTTTAACATAAACGGTGATCCAAAAATGAGTAATATAAATTTTAGGCTTATTAAAAATGTATTTAGGAACTATTTGTTGAATTTTAAAACTTTTTATATTTTACTTGGTGTTGGGAGTGAATAAATAATGTAATTTTTATTTAATAATTAAGGATCGAATTTTAAACCATAATGACCAAAATAAATAAATATAGTCAATCTAAAAATTTGGGATTTTTTCAAAGACTTTTATCCGCCACTGATTCAACAACGGGTACGAAATCCAGTCCGTGACTGGAGACAGCTAACTACCTCACACGTTATTTTATTTGATTATATAATTATTACTTTGTTATTAATAAATTATTGTTTGATTGATTGATTATTATTAATCTGTTAACTATCTATTGTATATATGGTATAAAATATATACATATAGGCATATAGATAAACAAATATGTCCGATTTCTGTTATACTTTCCATCCACTTATTGAACCCATTATCTACCCATCAATTCTATCTTTCAAATCACTATGCTTAATTGATATCACTTTGTTTAATTGATCTAATTGGGATTATTGTTTGTAGACTCTAAAATATCTTATATATATATCTATATATATATATATATATATATATATATATATATATAATTAGGATACATGATAAAAAAAAAAAGAAACACCATTGCAACCCCACCTTGCAAAACCACCATTGTTGCAACTATTTAGGAACCCATTTGGCAGCCCACAAACCGGCCACCATATAAATCACCAACCATAAGCCATCCTCGGTTGTGCTACTGTTTTCCTGGTTCAACCGTCATCCGAACCATCATCAAACTACTCGCTAACTATTAGTGTCATTTGCTCCTGTTCACGTCACCACTTCACCATCGACCACTAAATACCTGATACTTCTGCCTTGCTGTTCAAAACGAAGCTCACAACCCATCGTGAACTGCTATTGTGTTCTTTCTTTTTCTGTTTCAACAGCCTACAACCCACCATTGATAACTAATTCTACTACTACTACGCTGCTACGATCCCGTTTACTGCTGTTGTTCCAGCCGAAACAATCGCCACCACCTTCATCAAACCCATCTAATCACCACTACCATCATGAACAACTAAAACACTACCTTCTTCATTATTCTTTTCTGTTTTCTCACAAACCAAAACCGCCACCAACACCCTACTTATTTTAGTGCCTCTTAATGATCGAACCATCATAAAACCGCAGCTGTTTCGAAGTTTAAGTGATGTCTGTTAACCACCCCGCCATTAATATGATGTCTACCTTTATTACCGGTGTTAACTCGTTTAATATAATTGTAAATAAAGTTTAATTTGTATCGAGTTAAATTAAATAAAGGTATAGTTTTATTTTTTTTCTTCACAGTCAGTTTCTTCAACCACATACTTTGTCTTGCTAGTCCCCTTTCCAATTGTATAATACATGCGTCGTTCCATCTTCCGAATAACCACTTGTATCTGCGACAAAATCGTGTACCTGGTTTGGATTCCTATCAAGAATTGATTGTTCTTTAAACCTGAGCGTGCAAGACAAGTCTCGATTACTACGTATATGCATAAATCCATAATGATCACAATAATCACCAACGGGTTCCACTTTTCTCATTTTGTTTCTGTTTTGGTTCGTAAGGAAACCCACCACCTTTTACAACTATTACCACCCTATCACCACCATAGACCCAACAATCACCACCTCCGGTTACCACACACAAAACCCACAATTGCAGCTCGTTACTGTTGCATTTTTGCTGCCTCCTGTTCGCGACTATCTGCTGCCGCTGTTACTGTTTTAGTCGAACAGCTACATCTGTTTTCTTTTCCTATTTTTGCGATTATAAACCATGATGATGCAAGAAAGGACGTGAAACAGAAAAGTGGGATGATAAGGATTATGGTAGGGTCACTTTATGTGAAAAACAAATTAGAGTGATTAATTTACAAACGGGATATTTTTTTTTTGGTTAATATGTTTGGCCGAAGGATGTAGGCATTTAAAACTTGGGCCACCATAAACTAGTTGGGCCGTGAGTTTGGTTGCATAAGTGGGTCAATTTTCAGTTGGGCCGATTTTATAAAAATATTATGAGTTTAAGGTATTTGGGTCTGTGATATAAACAGAAAAACAGAAATGGTACCATGGTTTGAGAGTGTTGATGGGTGAACGGGAGGTTGGGGGTTCGATCCCGGTTCAGGGCATTCTTTTTAGAACAAGTCTTTAAAGGTAGTTTTCTTACTAAAAATTATTTCTATTATCATTTCTATTATTGTGATTATCAATATTATTGTTAATATTAGTAAGTGTTATGAAAATTATGACCTTTATTATTATTATCACTATTAAGTATTATCAATATTAACATTTTTACATGACAAATATTATTTAAGTATTATTATAATTACTAGTTTCAACAAACAAATATTATATATACAAAATTATATTTAATATACATAACTTAAAATTATTAATACTTTTATATACAAAATGAATATATAATAAAATATATAAGATATTGATATAAAAAACACTAATAAAAATATATATAATTGCTCCATTTCGATTATAGGTTTTAATATATATACAAATGATATAGGTTCGTGAATCCGAGCCCAACCCTATACTTGTTCATTGATGCCATATGTATTTTTACCATGAAATACAGTATAGTGAGTTCATTTGCTCCCTTTTTCTCTTTATATTTTTGGGACTGAGAATACATGCGCTGTTTTTACAACTGCTTTATTAAATGCTTTTGAAATATATTTTTGAACTGCGAATACATGAAATACTTTTATAAATGTTTGACGAGATAGTCACAAGCAAAACATTCCTTGAATGAATTATTATGCAGACAGAAGTTCTGTGGATTATTATTGAATTATGTGGACATGATAATTGCCACCAATTGATGTGAATATTTTTTTCCCTGATTATTATTGCTTGGTAACCTAAGAATTAGAATCGCGTATGGCCCTAATTCACGAGAATCCTAAAGGTAGCTACCGGGTTTAACACCCCCACCCAGAATGTTCACTAGACGGAAGAGCTAGTGGGCGTGGTGTTTAGTACTTCGAAGTTTATATATTATACAGACGAGATGTTCTATTTTTGGGGATATTATTGATGCGCATTATATGTTAAGGTCGGTTACCAAGCCAAGCAATGAAAGTAAAGTAAATGTTATGTATCGAGAGAATGATTTTATACACAGGTTATGTGTATGTTATTTTTGTGCACGAGATATGTGCACGGTTACTAAGATTTATGAAAGATGATTTCATACACGAGAAAGGTGTACTGTATTTAAAAGATATCGCATGTACATTACAGGTGGGTATGGGATTCGGGCCCATTTGTATCATGCAACATTTAAATCTTGTGGTCTAACAAAATGATAAATTTTATTGTTTTATGATAAACTTATGAACTCACCAACCTTTTGGTTGACACTTTAAAGCATGTTTATTCTCAGATATGAAAGAAATCTTCCGTTGTGCATTTGCTCATTTTAAAGACATTATTTGGAGTCGATCATCGCAATGGGACCAGATGTTGGTGATTTCGTGCAGATGGATTAGGACGGGGTATGACATGTGGTATCAGAGAGGTGGTCTTAGTGAACCAGGTCTGCATTATTGTGTCTAGCTGATAGTTGTTAGGATGCATTAGTGAGTCTGGACTTCGACCGTGTCTGCATGTCAAAAGTTTTGCTTATCATTTTGTGTCGAAAATTACCTGTTTATCATTCTTAAGGAATCACTTGCTTATAATTCTTAGTCTAGACACATATTAATGCATTGATTGCATGAATAGTATATAGACAAAAATTCATATCTTAGCATATCTGTTACTGTAGACTTTTCCTGACAGTTTCAGTAGATTCCTCCATAACTTATGGGATTTTAGTATTATATATGCATATGTAAATTATGTATTGCAGGGTACTATTCTACATCCTATAATCTATTTCTTATCGAAAATCCTTCATCTGATCGTACGAGATGAATCCCTCAACCAGTTCGAGTCCCTCAGATTTCGATAGCTATTCCTATAGTTATTCCGACACCTATTCCGACATGGATATTCACCTAGGTTCCGAAAGCGGTGTAACCAGAATGAATCAATCAAACAGCCATCCCCAATTCATCTGATGGGTTTGTAGACGACTTAACCGATGGAGACGCGAAGAAAGCGATCCTTTCCATCCACCACATTCCCCTCTTGGCGAAGAACCTGAAGCATTTACCGACGAACCTATTCGAAACACCATTTCCACACTCATTTTTAGAGTATCTCGCCACGATTATATTCTATCTAAAATTCTAAACCTTATTCACCCACTCATTCCGACGACAATCATCCCAGAATAATAGAAGAAGTCAACGAACTTCGCGCTCGAGTAATCAATTTGGAGAATATGGTACAAAATTTACCAGCTTCAGCAACAACACCAGCACCAATAGTACCATCAATAACAGCACCAGTACCATCAACAATCCATGTCTCAATATCTCATTCTGTACCTCGAGTATAATCATCGTACTACGTATCGTTCTATCTATTTTATTTTCGTTCGACATGACGATTAAGTAATCTCTAATGTTTTAGAGATTATATATTCTTGTTCTAATGGTAAATCAAATGATTTTAATATCATATTGACTCATTAAATCCATGATTACATCTGAAGGAAATATATATGTATATATGTTTTCATAAAGATTGTAATTAAAGATTCTTTCGTACAAAACTGTTAATGATGAAAATATTTTAACGGGTAGGTAATACCCAAGGAATATTTAGATTTCACATTAATAAGTTACATCGTACATTCTTCGAATCTGATTCAACAGTCATTTACTATCCTACTTACATCCACAAGATATACGAATCCGTTCACCATAAAATAATCATTTTTATTCAATTTCATATTTGAATTTTGACCTATCAGAATCCAACAAGTGGCATAATGAAGAAAACATTGGACAAAATAAAATTTGTTAGAAACAAATAAATTAACTATGAGAAAAAAATTTGTTAAGAATCCACGCTAACTGTTCCTAGCTAACTGTTCCTAGCTAACTGTTCCTAGCTAACTGATTAAATTTTATTTATCGCAATTTATTTATCGCAATTTATTTATCGCAATTTATATTCTCGCAATTTTATTTATCGTTATTTAATTCCTGTTATTTATTTTATGCACTTTAAATATCAGGACATGTATACATGGTTTTGGCATATCATATCGACGCATCTATATATATTATTTGGAATAACCATAGACACTCTATATGCAGTAATGATCGAGTTAGCTATACAGGGTTGAGGTTGATTCTACAATAATATATATACTTTGAGTTGCGATCTAGTCTGAGACATGTACACGGGTCACGATACGCATTAATTAATTCGAATATTATATATTAAACTATATATGAATTATTGGACTGTTAACTGTGGACTATCGACTGTGGACTAATAACATTGGACAATTAAAATGAATTATAATATTGATTATAACATATGAAACTAAACAATTCTTCAAGTTTGCCACTTGATTTCATCTTAAAGCTCATTTGTATCTTGACGATTACAATCTGCGTTCAAACCTTTCATAATTCTTGAAAACACCTCAATAAAGAGGATGAACCAACCGCACTTCATCTACGAATGAAAAGATTAATGCATATAGTTATGCACCTGAAAACACTCGGAACCTGAGTAAACTTTTAACACGTATCTGTGCTAGCTCCTTCGGCATTGTTATTACCATAAATAACATTGTAATTCTTTTTTAAATTAGCCAATTTTGTCACAGCTCCAGCAGATCAACTTCGATTGTTCATTTCGAATGAACCTTATTATAACCTTGATATATGTGCTTGCTCTTTTATTATTATCGGAGAACTTTTTTTCCACCATATTACCAGCAGACGTACCAGCAACCTCGTTGCTCCTTGGTTTAAATCTCTCTGAACAAATCACAAGAACTAAACTTGTACATAAAGAATCCAGATGATTCTGTTTCTAATGAAATTTCTAGCGAATACTGTAGTGACCTGAACTTTTCTATGTTTATATATATTAAATAAAATTGTTATTTACATGATTAAGTGTTTCCAACATGTTAAGCAATCAAACTTGTTAAGACTTGATTAATTGGAATAGGTTTCATATAGACAAATGACCACCCAAGTGGACCGGTGATTCACGAATGTTAAAACTTGTAAAAACTATACGATGACATATATATGGTTATATATATAGTTAACATGATTTTAGTATAATTATGTATCTCATTAGGTATTTTAACAATGAGTTATATACATAAAAATGAGACTATTAAATTAAGAAACTCGAAAACGATATATATAACGATTATCGTTATAACAACGTCTTACTAGGTACATATGAATCATATTAAGATATTGATACACTTGGTTAATTATGTTAAATGATAAGTAAATATATCATTAAGTGTATTAACAATGAATTACATATGTAAAAATAAGACTACTAACTTAATGATTTCGAAACGAGACATATATGTAACGATTATCGTTGTAACGACATTTAACTGTATATATATCATACTAAGATATATTATATATCATAATATCATGATAATATAACAATTTAACATCTCATTTGATATAATAAACAATGGGTTAACAACATTTAACAAGATCGTTAACCTAAAGATTTCAAAACAACATTTACATGTAACGACTAACGATGACTTAACGACTCAGTTAAAATGTATATACATGTAGTGTTTTAATATGTATTCATATACTTTTGAAAGACTTCAAGACACTTATCAAAATACTTCTACTTAACAAAAATGCTTACAATTACATCCTCGTTCAGTTTCATCAACAATTCTACTCGTATGCACCCGTATTCGTACTCGTACAATACACAACTTTTAGATGTATGTACTATTGGTATATACACTCCAATGATCAGCTTTTAGCAGCCCATGTGAGTCACCTAACACATGTGGGAACCATCATTTAGCAACTAGCATGAAATATCTCATAAAATTACAAAAATATGAGTAATCATTCATGACTTATTTAGATGAAAACAAAATTACACATCCTTTATATCTAATCCATATACCAACGACCAAAAACACCTACAAACACTTTCATTCTTCAATTTTCTTCATCTAAGTGATCTCTCTCAAGTTCTATCTTCAAGTTCTAAGTGTTCTTCATAAATTCCATAAGTATAGTTTCATAAAAATCAAGAATACTTCCAAGTTTGCAAGTCTACTTCCAAGTTTTCTAATCCATTCCAAGTAATCATCTAAGATCAAGGAACCTATGTTATTTATAGTAGGTTATCTTTCTAATTCAATATAATATTCATATTCAAACTTTGATTCAATTTCTACAACTATAACAATCTTATTTCGAGTGAAAATCTTACTTGAACTGTTTTCGTGTCATGATTCTGCTTCAAGAACTTTCAAGCCATCCAAGGATCCTTTGAAGCTAGATCCATTTTTCTCATTTCCAGTAGCTTTATCCAGAAAACTTGAGGTAGTAATGATGTTCATAACATCATTCGATTCATACATATAAAGCTATCTTATTCGAAGGTTTAAACTTGAAATCACTAGAACATAGTTTAGTTAATTCTAAACTTGTTCGCAAACAAAAGTTAATCCTTCTAACTTGACTTTTAAAATCAACTAAACACATGTTATATATCTATATGATATGCTAACTTAATGATTTAAAACCTGGAAACACGATGAACACCATAAAATCGGATATACGCCGTTGTAGTGAAACCGAGGGCGGTTTTGGTTTAGATAATTAAAAACTATGATAAACTTTGATTTAAAAGTTGTTCTTCTGAGAAAATGATTTTTCATATGAACAAGAAACTTTATCCAAAAATCAAGGTTAAACTCAAAGTGGAAGTATGTTTTCTAAAATGCTCATCTAGACGTCGTTCTTTATACTGAAATGACTACCTTTACAAAAATGACTTGTAACTTATATTTCCGACTATAAACCTATACTTTTTCTGTTTAGATTCATAAAATAGAGTTTAATATGAAATCATAGCAATTTGATTCACTCAAATCGGATTTAAAATGAAGAAGTTATGGGTAAAACAAGATTGGATATTTTTGATCTTTTTAGCTACGGGAAATGTTTAACAAATCTATACAAATCATATCCTAGCTAACTTATATTGTATTATACATGTATTCTAATATATTATGTAATCTTGGGATACCATAGACACGTATGCAAATGTTTTGACATATCATATCGACCCATCTATTTATATTATTTGAAACAACCATAGACACTCTATATGCAGTAATGTTGGAGTTAGCTATACAGGGTTGAGGTTGATTCCAAAAATATATATAGTTTGAGTTGTGATCTAGCCTGAGACGTGTATACACTGGGTTGAATTGATTCAAGATAATATATATCGATTTATTTCTATACATCTGACTATGGACAACTAGTTGTAGGTTACTAACGAGGACAGCTGACTTAATACACTCAAATCTTTAAAACATAATAAAAATGGTTGTAATTATATTTTGATCATACTTTGATATATATGTACATATTTGTTATAGGTTCATGAATCGACCAGTGGCCAAGTCTTACTTCCCGACGAAGTAAAAATCTGTGAAAGTGAGTTATAGTCTCACTTTTAAAATCTAATATTTTTGGGATGAGAATACATGCAGGTTTTATAAATGATTTACAAAATAGACACAAGTACGTGAAACTACATTCTATAGTTGAATTATCGAAATCGAATATGCCCCTTTTCATTAAGTCTGGTAATCTAAGAATTAGGGAACAGACACCCTAATTGACGCGAATCCTAAAGATAGATCTATTGGGACTAACAAACCCTATCCAAAGTACCAGATGCTTTTGTACTTCAAAATTTATATCATATCCGAAGGGTGTCCTGGAATGATGGGGATATTCTTATATATGCATCTTGTTAATGTCGGTTACCAGGTGTTCACCATATGAATGATTTTTATCTCTATGTATGGGATGTGTATTGAAATATGAAATCTTGTGGTCTATTGTTACGATTTGATATATATAGGTTAAACCTATAACTCACCAACATTTTTGTTGACGTTTAAAGCATGTTTATTCTCAAGTGAATACTAAGAGCTTCCGCTGTTGCATACTAAAATAAAGATAAGATTTGGAGTCCATGTTTGTATGATATTGTGTAAAAACTGCATTCAAGAAACCTATGTCGATGTAATATATTTCTATTGTAAACCATTATGTAACGGTCGTGTGTAAACAGTATATTTTAGATTATCATTATTTGATAATCTACGTAATGTTTTTAAAACCTTTATTGATAAAATAAAGGTTATGGTTGTTTTAAAAATGAATGCAGTCTTTGAAAAATGTCTCATATAGAGGTCAAAACCTCGCAACGAAATCAATTAATATGGAACGTTTATAATCAATATGAACGGGACATTTTAGTTGGTATCCGAGCGTTGGTCTTAGAGAACCAGAAAATTGCATTAGTGTGTCTTACCGAGTTTGTTAGGATGCATTAGTGAATCTGGACTTCGACCGTGTTCTCTTCAAAAATGATTGCTTAACATTTTTTTTGTTGGAAATTATATATTATTAACATGTAAATATTATGTGATATATTAATCTCTTAACGTGTTTGATATTGTGTGATAGATGTCTACCTCTAGTACAAATCCTATTGATTCACCTAATAATAATGAAGAGTCGAATATATTTTGGAAAGATTCACAAATTCCCGAAGAGGAACCGGAAGAAGAAGAACGGGAAGAGGAGGAACCGAAAGAAGATGATCCAGAAGAGGAGGAATCGGAAGAGGAGGAACCAGAAGAAGAGGTTCCGGAGGAAGAAATATTGATACATATAGTAAATCGATTAAATAAAAGAAAATCCTCAACCAACGGACCAAAGTTAATAATGGTCAATGGTGTTTCCGCCAAAGAAGCAAAATATTGGGAAGATTACCAATATTCCGATGAATTGGATCCCGATGAGGATTCCGATGATATTATAGAAATTACCTCGACCAAATTTAATAAAGCGAAAGAAAATAATAAGGGAAAAGGTATAAAAATAGAGAAACCCGATTCCAACCCCGATGAACTTTATATGTATCGACAACATCCGTATTTCCTAAAATGTTACAATGACACGGGAACCTCTAAACCACCAGGTTTTTCTAAACCAATGTGGAAAACGACGACTCGTATTAGAGGAACACCATATATTCCTAGAAAATTAGGAAAACGAACCAAGTCAGAAGAAGAAAAAACCAGTGATTCAGATTAGAGGGTTGTAATCATGTTGTGTATTATATGTATTGTAGTGTGCTTGTACTTTTATGTTCTATGTAAAAATTGCTTGTATTGTTTGTTAATTATCTTTTACGAATCTAATCCTTGTCTATTTTACAGTATAAAAACAAAATGGACGTTAAGGGTAGACAACCGAATATTTTAGAAGACTTACCAGAGGATATGATTGAGGAAATCTTGTCTAGAGTCGGTCAGAATTCATCAGCATATTTAGTTATGGCGAAATTAACTTGTCAAACATTTGACAGACTTTCCAGAAATGCCTTAATTTATAAACGGCTTTCCTTTGATAGGTGGGGTATATCACATTGGGAAGACCGTAAGTTACGCCGTGTTTTCTTTAAAGCATTAAATGCGGGGAACCCAAATGCAATTTTACGCTACGGGTTAAGAACCTATTTTGACTCAACATATCCCAACATAGGATTTCGTGAATTAGAAAGAGCTTCTAACACGCAACATAAAGAAGCATGTTATGCTTACGGGTTAGTGATGTTCGCTTCTTACCAAAGTGAGAAAAAGAACATCGGATTGCAGCTTTTAAATAAAACTTTTCCACAAGTGACGGATTCAGTAGTTGGGGTGAGAAACAAGGTTTTTAGATTATTACGGGGCTGTTGGACATTACGAAACCCTCGTCCTTTTGACGACATTACAACATGCTGCCTAGCTAATGGTCATAACGGTTATTTTCCACAAGACCAAGGATGGGAAGTCGTCTTAGTAAAACCAGAATGCATGACTTGTTTCTGGACTTATGAATTACGTGTCTTTATTTCCTTTGCTGAACAACTTGCGTATTAACTAGTTTTATCTTCAAAACTGTCATGTATCATAGTGTACTATATTTCATGTTATATGTAATATAGCGAAGTTGTAAGTTTGAAGAATATTTGTATGTGATATATTATTATAATCAGTTTTTCATATGGAATTGTAGTAGTTGAATTGTATATTAGCTACTAAGTATGAACTTAAAGGGTAGGTAGTACCCGAATTTAAACTTATAAAACGCTAATATGAAGAAAAAGCTTTTATAAATGAGTTCATATTATGCTACGAAATACTATTGAGTACTCTTAATATTCTGTATGATTAACTCGATTCAATTGGCTATTTTGAAGGAAATGGTACCGACTACTCGACAGACCATGAATATATTCGTACCTTTCTTGCTGCAAACATAGCCGCAGTACAGGCTGCTCTTCATACCAACAATAACTCTGAATCTAGCAATGCAGCTAACGGCGCAAAAAATCGTGTAGGATGCTCCTACAAAGAATTCACTGCCTGCAAACCTTTGGAATTTGATGGAACCGAAGGACCAATTGGATTGAAACGGTGGACCGAGAAAGTCGAATCGGTGTTTGCTATAAGTAAGTGTACTGAAGAGGACAAAGTTAAGTACGCTACGCATACCTTCACAGTTACTGCGTTAACATGGTGGAACACCTATCTTGAACAGGTAGGACACAATGCTGCTTACGCACTACCGTGGTCGGCATTCAAGCACTTGATGAACGAGAAGTACCGTCCCAGAACTGAGGTCAATAAGCTCAAGTCAGAACTTAGAGGGTTATGAACACAGGGATTCGTTAGGCCCAATAGATCTATCTTTAGGATTCGCTTCAATTAGTAGACTGGTTTACTAATTCTTAGGCTACCAAGCAAAAGGGGCATATTCGGCTTCGATCATTCAATCATATAATGTAGTTTTGATTACTTGTGTCTATTTCGTAAAACATTTATAAAAGCAGCGCATGTATTCTCAGTCCCAAAAATATATATTGCAAAAGCATTTAAAAAGGGAGCAAATGAAACTCACCTATTGTATTTTGTAGTAAAAATACATATGACGACACTGAACAAGTGTAGGGTTGACCTTGGATTCACGAACCTATATCATTCATTTTTGTATTAAAACATATTCTTGTAATCGAACAATATTTATATTATTGATAATTTTGGTAATAATAATTAATACTTTATATTAATAATAATTTTAACTATAATCTTAATAATAATAATAATACATGATAATTAATACTTGTATTAGTAATGATAATAATAATAATAATTGTAATACTAATAAGAACGGTATTGTTAATAATGATACTTATGCTAATAATAATAATAATAATACTGATAATAATAACTATAATTTTACTACTAATGATAATAGCTTTAATAATAATAATACTAATATTAATGATAATAATATTAATTTGCATTATGATAGTGATAATAATAAGTAAACTTAACAATAATAATAATAACCCTAACTGTAACTAAAATCATAATAATAATAATAATAATAATAATAATAATAATAATAATAATAATAATAATAATAATAATAATAATAATAATAATAATAATAATAATAATAATAATAATAATAATAATAATAATAAATGATAATTACTACCTTAGTAGTTATGATAATTTTAATAACATTGATAATTAATAACAATAACAATAATAGCAATAACAATAACAATAATAATAATAATAAAAATAATACTAATAATAATAATAATAATAATAATAATAATAATAATAATAATAATAATAATAATAATAATAATAATAATAATAATAATAATAATAATAATAAAAATAATAATAATAATAATAATAATAACAATAATAATAATAATAATAATAATAATAATAATAATAATAATAATAATAATAATAATAATAATAACACAAGAAAAATACCTAAAAAATCGGCCCAAAAAGAATCATTGTGACCCTGAAAGGGTTTGAACCCGAGACCTTTCCAATACCCAAACACCCATACAACCACTCTTCCATCTCTTTGTTTTCTATTTTATAACCCAGAAAAATAAATATAACTTGTTTCTATTTTGTTCCCTATTCTCCTTCTTCCTAAATTCTCAAACGACCCAAAACTCATTTTTAATCTTAACAACGTTTACTAAAATCGATTTTTTAGGATTTATTATCCAATCCCATAAACAATTATTTATGAATAATCGAATAAAAAAATGCCGCACTGCTACTGCTGTCGCTAATATTTAAGAAGAAAAAAATAAACTTTGATTTTTAAGCATTTTTAGATCACGATTTCTTCACGAATTATTTTCCAAATCATTCCTAGAAACTATACCAATCGTCAATTGAACTCAAATCATCAAAACGAATTTGAATTTCACCATGAACACACTGTTTGACTTTTGAATCCAAAAACTTTGACTATTAAATTAACGATTGAATTGATAAATTAAACCTTGAAAATTTTCAGAGAGCTTCACTAGATGATCCTTAACCACTCTGCATTATTAAATTTTGGTGTTTGATTCGAAAATGGTTTATGGGTTAAAATGGGTTTACGGAAGAAAGAAAAAAAAATAAGTTTGCTGTGGTTTCCTTTTTGATTTCTCGAACTGCAGGATTTGTATAACGTACAAGTAAATGATTTATGTTACAGCAACAATTGATTGAATGTTGTTTTTTTGTGAGGATTTAGTCGACCAAGTTTCACAGGTAAACAGAAGGCAGATATTAAACAAGGAGAAGAAGTTAAAAAAATATATACATATTATGTCATACAACAAACATTACACGTGATATCTATTTCTATATATATTGTTTTAAATTTTGATAAATAATAATTATATAAATAATAATATTGATATTTTCTTAATAACAATAAACATACAATAATAACAATAATAATATTATCAAAATAAACTCAATCATAATAATAATAAGACTAAAAGTACTAATGATAATAATAATCCTAAAGAAAATAATCAAAATTATAGTTTTTGTCATTCTTTTATATTTGGCATTTTTATTTTGATAATCATAACCCTTTTAAATTTTAACTATAACAATAATGCTAGTATTGGTATCAGTAATACTAATATTGATATTAATGTTTGTAGTAATAATGAAAGTAATAATACTATTATTAGTACATCTATATTTACAACTTGTAATTAAGTCTAATATACTATTGTTACCTTTTAATATTTATATATTTTAATATCTTATAACATACATTCAACAATTATATAAAACATCGGATTTATATACATTTAAATATTTTAACTACTATACAATTATGTTTTAATTATTAAATAGATAACTATATTAATTATATATATAAATAACTCAAGGTACACATTAAATATTTTGGTAACGTCGACCAGTTATAAAAAAAAATATCATTTACCTTCAATATGCTCTCAATAATTCATTTATGTAACATGTTTTAAATTATTTTAAGTTATCTTTCATAATAACTTAATCACATAATAGTTAAATTTGTTATATATATATATATATATATATATATATATATATATATATATATATATATATATATATATATATATATATATATATATATAAAGTTATTTTCATGTACAATTATTTCTATTTACAATTTAAGGTTCGTGAATCGTCGGGAATAGTTAACGGGTAATTGATTACATGAACACAGTTCAAAGTTTTTGAAACATCAACATTACAGACTTTGCTTATCGTGTCGGAATAAAGATTAATTTTAAATTTGGTCGGAAATTTCTGGGTCGTCACAATTTCGATTATAGATTTTAATATAAATACAAATGATATAGGTTCGTGAATCCGAGGCCAACCCTATACTTGTTCATTGACGCCATATGTATTTTTACTACAAAATACAGTATAGTGAGTTCATTTGCTCCCTTTTTCTCTTTATATTTTTGGGACTGAGAATACATGCGTTGTTTTTACAACTGCTTTATTAAATGCTTTTGAAATATATTTTTGAACTGCGAATACATGAAATACTTTTATAAATGTTTGATGAGATAGACACAAACAAAACATTCCTGGAATGAATTATTATGCAGACAGAAGTTCTGTGGATTATTATTGAATTATGTGGACATGATAATTGCCACCAATTGATGTGAATATTTTTCCCTTTGATTATTATTGCTTGGTAACCTAAGAATTAGAATCGGGTATGGCCCTAATTCACGCGAATCCTAAAGGTAGCTACCGGGTTTAACACCCCCACCCAGAATGTTCACTAGACGGAAGAGCTAGTGGGCGTGGAGTTTAGTACTTCGAATTTTATATATTATACAGACGAGATGTTCTGTTTTTGGGGATATTATTGATGCGCATTATATGTTAAGGTCGGTTACCAAGCCAAGTAATGAAAGTAAAGTGAATGTTATGTATCGAGAAAATGATTTTATACACAGGTTATGTGTACGTTATTTTTGTGCATGAGATATGTGTACGGTTACTAAGATTTATGAAAGATGATTTCGTACACGAGAAAGGTGTACTGTATTTAAAAGATATCGCATGTACATTACAGGTGGGTATAGGATTCGGGCCCATTTGTACCATGCAATATTTAAATCTTGTGGTCTATCAAAATGATGAATTTTATTGTTTTATGATAAACTTATGAACTCACCAACCTTTTGGTTGATACTTTAAAGCATGTTTATTCTCAGGTATGAAAGAAATCTTCTACTGTGCATTTGCTCATTTTAAAGACATTATTTGGAGTCGATCATCGCAATGGGACCAGATGTTGGTGACTTCGTCCAGATGGATTAGGACGGGGTATGACAATTTTGGAAGCAGCATGAAGGGAAATAAAACGGCAGCTGAAATAGGTGTTTGGTGATGTTTTCGATTTGCTAGTACTAGAAAACAGAAGAAGAACAAATAGTAGGAACACGAAGGTAATACTAATTCTATGGAGTTCATGGTTATAGAAGGTGATGGTCGTAATTGATTTCGAAACAGAAAGTAATACAGCAACGGTTAACCTATGGTTTGTGTTGGTGGTTGATTTGATCTTGGGTTTTAATTCATAAAGGAAGCAAACGTAGCAGCAACAGTGATTTTGATGTTTAGTTGTATGAACCAAGTAAACAGGTAGACCCAGTAATTATAATGGTTCGCGGTGCTTGCAAGATTAATTCGGTTATGGTTGTGTGATATGGGAATAGAAACGGAAGACAAAGAACATGGTAACAGTAGCAGTTGAGTTAGGATTACAAACAGAATACCTTGAGCAGTTGCAGTAGTAACTTCAGTTATCACTTTCATGTGTTACATCCTTAACATAAATAACAAGTACCAGATGATCAGAGACTGGAGAAATGATGATGTAGCAGTAGTGTCATAACCCGACCTTAACCATAAGGATGAATACAATAACATATGATTTCATCGCAAGGTATTGACCTCTATATGCGATGTTTTTCAAAAACTGCATTCGTTTTTACAATACAAACCATAGCTTTTATTACAAATACAAGGTTTAAACAACATAATAATGATTATCGTTTAGCGATAATCTTAGCCTTACAAATTTTACATGTGATGATAACAACACGATTTCCAACGTATTTTACATTACAAATTCTCTGATATGCAGTTTTATTTTTGACACAAATATGCATACTCAAGATCTTGCTTAAATTCAACATGTTGCAGCAGAAGCTTTTAGTTATCACCTGAGAATAAACATGCTTAAAACGTCAACATAAAGTTGGTGAGATATAGGTTTAATGCCGGCAGCGTTATAAATATAGACCACAAGATTTCATATATAAACGTTTTAATAAAAATATTCTAAGTTGTTGAGCACTTGATAACCATACTTAACATTTAATCAACGTCGCATATTCCCTTTATTATGAAATCTTACTACACCGTACCAAGTGTAGTCACCGAAACGAAGTACTGTGCAACCGTTGAATACTGGTCGTCCAGTCCGGTTGGGGTTGTCAGGCCCGATAGATCTATCAACAGGATTCGCGTTTACAATACCGTATGTAAATAGTAGTTACCAAGTTACAGGGAAGTATGCCAGTGGTACAACTCAATGTAGAATATATATTTTTAATCACTTGTGTCCATAACGTAAATCATAAAATGCATGTATTCTCATCCCGAAATATTTAGAGTTTAAAAGTGGGACTATATACTCACTTTTGCTTTGAAGGTATTTAACTCGACTTGGTCTCCGATAGATATCACGAACCTAACCATATATATAATATATCAACATATTTTATTTTCAAGTAATCGTTACATATATATATATATATATATATATATATATATATATATATATATATATATATATATATATATATATATATATATATATATATATACATACTTATAATACTTTTAATATTTTCTTAGTCCGTAGTTAGCAGTCCGATGTTAGTGGTCCACAATTAGTTGCTCAATAAAATAAATAAAGACCCCATCATATTCGTATTGATCAGAATTAATCTCGACCCATGGTAACATGTTGTCAAATGACGTGTTGCGTACATAAAGTACCGTGTTGTCAAATGACGTGTTGCGTACAATCATGAGGTCTTATGATTAATCTTCTCGTGTTGTTTATGGGTGGTCCTGAAATATATAAAATCAAATCATAAGTAATTATATATAAAATATCATATTAATTAGGAAAGATATGATTAATTTACTTTTTCTCCAAATATTTTCGTAGCTAAACTAGCTTCGGATACCCAATCCTGTTTTAGTTGTAGTTTCTTCATTACAACTCCGTTTTTGTTGGTTCAAATTGACACTTCCTTGGATCGAGTCAAATTTTAAGAATATGAACTGAAAATACCTTAGTTTGTATTCAAAATTACAGGTTATAGGTCAAACTTTGGTGAAACTTATGAAAGTGATCATTTTCCATCATAAAAACAACATTTAATGATCATTTTTCTAAAAATACTTACACTTTGAGTTAAACCATGAAATTTTTATGTGTTAACATATTAATAAGAAATATCATTTTTCCAGAACATGAACTTCCAATTCAAAGTTCAAGATGGTTTTTAATTATCCAACCCAAAACAGCCCCAGGTTGCACTCCGACGACGTAGATTCAGTTTTTAAGGTGTTCTTTGTAAAACCAAGTTATATCTTGTTAAGTTAGCATATTATTATGATATATTACAGGTCTTGAAGTGTTTTAAAAGTTAAGTTAGAAGGATCTATTTAATTTGCGAACAAGTTTGAAATCATTCAAACTATGTTCTTGTTGTTAAAATTTTACAACACAAAATAAGATAGCTATATGAATATGAATCGAATAAGGTTATGAACAAGGTTACTACCTCAAGTTACTTGGACAAAGTTACTGTAAGAGATGAGAAAAATCCTAGAACCAAAAGAGTGGTGGAGTTGGATTGAAAGGTTGGAAGTAAACTTGTATTCTTGGAAGGATTATTGAAGTGTTCTTGTAAGGAATTTCTTATGATGATTAAGTGTTATTTTTGAAGCTAGATCTTCATGGTTATTTGCTGAGATGATTAAGGGGTTTAAGGCTTATGAGAGTGTGTGTGTTTAGCTAGGAAATGGAGGTAGAAAATTGAGCTAAAAATGAGGTACATGGTGGCCATATAAAACGTGTAAATGGGGAGACATGGACAAAAATTCTAGTTTGTTATTTTGTAAAATTTGTCATACTAACTTACAAAAGTAGTTACCTCTCCTTGAGGGCATGAGCAAGAGCTGATTAGGTGTTGATTAGGATGTTGATTTGATGTGTATATACCAATAGTAAATACGTATAGAAGCTGGGTATGATACGGGTACATATACCCTAGATGTATGTATAGAAATCTTGAGAAAACGGAACGAGGATTCAAAAATAGCTATCTTTTGTAAATATACTTATTTTGTTTTATGTATATAAGTCCTTTAAAAGTGAGTAAATACATATCTATACAATACATGTATAAGCATTATAAGTTTTAAGTATTTATGTTAAAGAACGTTACGTATAGTTATCGTTTTGAAAACTTTAATTAGTAGTTTCAAAATATACTTGTAACTCATTGTTATTAGTACACAATGAGATGTTAAACCATCCTTAAATCATGTTAAATATATATAAATACATATATATACACAAACGTATAATTATCGTATGTTATATAGTTCGTGATATCATCGGTCAAATTGGACGGTCAAACGTTGTGTACAACTCTTTTCAAAAACATAAGTCTCAACAATTTAAATTTCTTATCATGTTGGTAAGGTTTAATTTATGTAAATATTAATCTCATAAGTATAATACGATCGGAAAAATTCGGGTCGTTACAAGTAGGGTGGCCGGTGGTGGTTAAATGGGTTTGTGGTGGTCTTCAGTTGTTCGAATAACAAGAACAAGGAAATGAAGGTGGTGATTTTGTATTTGAGAAAGGTGAGAGAGGATATATGTATGTGTATCTTAAATTTTCTGTCTTTCTATTTTATTTCTTCTCAATTGCAGATATGGATGTATATAATGTAAGAACATTCATGAATTAACAGTATTTTGATCTTAATTGATTTGTGAAGTCGATGTTTGATAATTTTGGCAGACAAGAAGTACATAAGTTGTTCAACAGATGAGAAAAAATAATAATAAAGTAGATAAAATTTTGTAACTGATTTTGTGTGTATCTGATGGACTTCGATTTTTACAGACAGGAACAAAAGTTGAAATAGTATGATTAAACTTGTAATTGATTTTGATTCCATTCTTGTGTAATCCGTATATATATTTATTATAAAATAATCATTATATTATCAATAATATTTCTAATAATACAAGTACTAATAACAATAATAATAATAATAATAATAGATTAACAACAACGATAATAATATCACTCCTAATAATAATAATTATTATTATGTATATTAATAATAATAAATAATAGTAATGATATTAATAATAATCAAATGATAAAATATTAGTTTTATGAAATGTTTTTATTTTGATAAACATAACATTAAATTTATTAAAATTTTAATATTTAATATTTATTAATATTACTAATATTGATATTAATTAAAGTAGTAATAATAATATTTGTCATACCAAGTTATATTTTTAACTTGTGGTTATATTTAATATATTTATATGACCATTTATCACTTATATATTATTTACTAATTATATATATAATAACATATATTTAATATTTTATACATTTTAACATATTACAATAGACATATAATCATCAATTATATAGGAATCATATTCATATATATATATTCATTTTAACAACCTTATTATCTTGTATTTTTATTGTAATTAGTTATTATTATTTCAATTTATTATATACATCTACATTTATATATATATATATATATATATATATATATATATATATATATATATATATATATATATATATATATATATATATATATATATATATATATATATATATATATATATTTACTTATTTATTTATTTTTAATCAATAGTTCGTGAATCGTCGAGAATGGTCGAAGGTCAATTGAATATATGAACATAGTTTCAAAATTTTCGAGACTCAACATTACAGACTTTGCTTATCGTATCGGAAACATATAAAGATTAAGTTTAAATTTGGTCAGAAATTTCCGGGTCGTCACATAGGCTGCATTAGAGAGTCGAACGTTAGGACATCTATTGAGTCTAGACTGTAACCCTAGACTTGTTAAGTTACATGAACCCTAGTTAAATTAATTGCTATGCTTCTTGATTTCTATGATGACATGATTACTAGATGAACTAACTTTGTGTTTTCTTTGAGTGTTAGATGACTTCTTCCAATTCTATCATTCTTACCGACTCCGACACGTGAAATGTCCCGTTCATATCGATTATAAACATTTCATATTAATTAATTTCGTTGCGAGGTTTTGACCTCTATATGAGACGTTTTTAATCGATATGAACGGGACATTTCAGGTGGTATCCGAGCGTTGGCCTTAGAGAACCAAAAATTGCATTAGCGTGTCTTATCAAGTTTGTTAGGATGCATTAGTGAGTCTGGACTTCGACCGTGTTTTCTTTAAAAATGATTGCTTAATACTTTTTTGTTGGAAACTACTTATTGTTAACATGTAAATATTATGTGATATATTAATCTCTTAACGTGTTTGATATTGTGTGATAGATGTCTACATCTAGTACAAATCCCATCGACTCACCTAATAATAATGAAGAGTCGAATATATTTTGGGAAGATTCACAAATTCCCAAAGAGGAACCGGAAGAAGAGGAACCGGAAGAAGAGGGATCGGAAGAAGAGGAACTGGAAGAAGAGGTTCCGGAGAAGGAAATATTAGGAACCACAGTAAAACAGATAAATAAAAGAAAATTCTCAACCAATGGACCAAAGTTAAATATGGTCAATGGTGTTTCCGCCGAGAAAGCAAAATATTGGGAAAATTACCAATTTTCTGATGAATCGGATCCCGACGAGGATTCCGATGATGTTATAGAAATTATCCCGGCTCAATTTAATAAGGCAAAAGAAAATAATAAGGGAAAAACTATCAAAATAGAAAAACCCGAGTCCAAAACCGATGAACTTTATGTTAACATGAAGTACCCTGATGGGGTGTACCGTAAACACCCGTATTTCTTAAACTTTCACTATAACCCGGGAACATCTAAGCCACTAGGTTTTTCTAAACCATTTGTGAAAATGATGGCTCTTATTAGAGGAGCACCATATATCCCTAGAAAATTAGCGAAACGAACCAAGTCCGAGGAGGAAGAAACAAGTGAGTCGGAATAAAGAGTTGTAATCATGTTGTGTAATATATGTATTATAGTATGCTTGTACTTTTATGTTATGTGTAAAAATTGCTTGTATTGTGTATTAATTATCTTTTATAAATCTAATCCTCATCTATTTTACAGTATAAAAACACATAATGGACGTTAAGGATAGACAACCAAATATTTTAGAAGACTTACTAGGGGATATGATTGATGAAATCTTGTCTAAAGTCGGTCAGAATTCATCGGCACAATTATTTATGGCGAAATTAGTTTGTAGGACATTTGAAAGACGTTCCAGACATGCCTTGGTTTATAAAAGGCTTTCCTTTAATAGATGGTGTATATCACATTGGGGAGAACCTAAGTTACGCCGTGTTTTCTTTAAGGCATTAAGTGCGGGAAACCCTACTGCAACTTTCCACTACGGGTTGAGAGCCTATTTTGACTCCACATATCCCAACATAGGACTTCGTTCTTTAGAAAGAGCTTCAAACATGCAACATAAAGAATCATGTTATGTTTACGGGTTAGTGTTGTTCGCTTCTCACCAAATTGAGAAAAAGAACATCGGGTTGCAACTTTTAAATAAAACATTCCCACAAGTGACGGATTCAGTAGTTGGAGTGAGAAATAAAGTTTTTAGATTGTTACGGGGCTGTTGGGCATTAAGTAACCCCCATCCTTTTGACAACGTTACAACATGATGCATAGTCAACGGTCACAACGGTTACTTTCCACAAGACCACTGACTGGAAATAGTATTAGTAAAACCCAAATGCATGACTTGTTTCTGGACTTATGAATTACGTATCTTTATTGCCTTTGCTGAACGACTTGCGTTAAACTAGAAATTGTCTTCGCAATTGCTTTGTATCAAAGTTATTGTGTGCTATATTTTATGCTATATGTAAAATAGCGGTATTATAAGCTTGTAAAATATTGTATAAAAGTTTGAACGCGAAATATTATTGTAATCAGTTTTTCATATAGAATTGTAGTAGTTGAATTGTATATTAGCTATTAAGTATGAACTTAATCTAGTAGGTACTACCCGAATTAAAACTTATAAAATGCTAATATGAAGAAAATACTTTTATAAATAAGTTCATATTATGCTACGAAATACTATTGACTACTCTTAATATTCTATATGATTAACTCATTTATTTTGGCTATTTTTGAAGGAAATGGCACCGACTACTCGACACACCATGAATATGAGTGAAGAAGAATTCCGTACCTTTCTTGCTGCGAATATAGCCGTAGTACAGGCTCCAATGCAAAATAACAACAATAACTCTAGATCTAGCAGTGGAACTAATTCTACAAGAAATCGTGTAGGATGCTCCTACAAAGAATTCACTGCCTGTAAACCTCTAGAATTCGATGGAACCGAAGGACTAATAGGATTGAAGCGGTGGACTGAGAAGGTCGAATCGGTGTTTGCCATAAGTAAGTGCACTGAAGAAGACAAAGTAAAGTACACTACGCATACCTTCACAGGTACTACGTTAACATGGTGGAACACCTATCTCGAGCAGATGGGACAAGATGCTGCTTATGCACTACCGTGGTCAGCATTCAAACACTTAATGAACGAGCAGTACCGTCCCAAAAACGAGGTCAATAAGCTCAAGGTAGAGCTTAGAGGGTTACGAACACAAGGGTTTGATATTACCACATACGAACAACGATTAACAGAGTTGTGCCTATTGTGTCCGGGAGCGTTCGAAGATGAAGAAGAGAAGATCGACGCATTTGTAAAAGGGTTACCAGAAAGAATTCAAGAAGATGTGAGTTCACACGAACCCACCTCCATACAAAAGGCAATTCGAATGGCTCATAAACTCATAAATCAGATTGAGGGAAGAATTAAAGAGCAGGCGGCCGAAGAAGCCAACACGAAATAAGTCAAGAGGAAGTGGGAAGAAAACAGTGATAAGAGTCACCAATACAACAATAACAACAACAATAATCGCAATTACAAACGCAATAACTACCACCACAACCGCAACTTTAACCACAATAACAATAACAATCCCAACAACAACTACAACAACTACAACAACCGTTCCAACAATAACAACAACCGTAACAACAACAATCCCAACAATAACAACCAGAGGCAGAAACCATGCCAGAGGTGTGAAGGATACCATCCGACTGGGCTTTGTACAACATCGTGTACTAAGTGTAATAGAAAGGGTCATAGTACGACGAAGTGTGAAGTTTACGGACCAATGACTAACAAGAATAAAGGAACAAATAATGTCGGAACAAATAATACCGCCATTATTAGTTATGGATGTGGGAAGCCGGGTCATATCAGAAACGAATGCCCAAATTAGGGGAATACTAATGGACAGGGCCGCGGAAGAGTTTTCCATATTAATACGGCAGAAGTGCAGGAAGACCCGGAGCTTGTTACGGGTACGTTTCTTATTGACAATAAATCTGCTTATGTTTTATTTGATTCGGGTGCGGATAGAAGCTATATGAGTAAAGATTTTTGTGCTAAATTAAGTTGTCCATTGATGCCTTTGGATAATAAATTTTTACTCGAATTAGCAAACGGTAAATTAATTACAGCAGATAATATATGTCGGAATCGAGAAATTAAACTGGTTAGCGAAACGTTTAAGATTGATTTGATACCAGTAGAGTTAGGGAGTTTTGATGTGATAATTGGCATGGACTGGTTGAAAGAGGTGAAAGCAGAAATCGTTTGTTACAAAAATGCGATTCGCATTATGCGAGAAAAAGGAAAACCCTTAATGGTGTACGGAGAAAAGAGCAAAGCGAAGCTAAATCTTATTAGTAATTTAAAGGTACAAAAACTAATAAGAAAAGGTTTCTATGTTGTTCTAGCACATGTCGAGAAAGTACAAACCGAAGAAAAGAACATCAATGATGTTCCCTTCGCAAAAGAATTTCCGGATGTATTTCCAAAAGAATTACCGGGACTACCTCCACACCGATCCGTTGAATTTCAAATAGATCTTGTACCAGGAGCTCCACAAATAGCTCGTGCTCCATACAGACTCGCACCCAGCGAAATGAAGGAACTCCAGAGTTAATTACAAGAACTTTTAGAGAGTGGTTTCATTCGACCAAGCACATCAGCGTGGGGAGCTCCTGTTTTGTTTGTCAAGAAGAAAGATGGTACATTCAGGTTATGTATAGACTACCGAGAGTTGAAAAAACTTACCATCAAGAACCGTTATCCACTACCAAGAATCGACGACTTATTTGATCAACTACAAGGCTCGTCAGTTTATTTGAAGATAGATTTACTTTCTGGGTATCATCAACTGCGGGTGAAGGAGGATGATATTCCGAAGACTGCTTTCAGAACGCGTTACGATCATTACGAGTTTATGGTTATGCCGTTTGAGTTGACTAACGCACCAGCTGTGTTCATGGACCTCATGAACTGAGTGTGTGGACCATACCTTGACAAGTTTGTCATTGTTTTCATCGATAACATACTTATCTACTCAAAGAATGATCAAGAGCACAAAGAACATTTGAGAAAAGTTCTAGAGTTGTTGAGGAAAGAAAAACTGTACCCTAAGTTTTCAAAGTGTGCATTTTGGTTGAAAGAAGTTCAATTCCTCGGTCACATAGTAAACAAAAAAGGTATTCAGGTGGATCCAGCAAAGATTGAAACCGTTGAAAAGTGGGAAACCCCGAAAACTTCGAAGCATATACTGTAACGACCCTGGATTTTCCAACGTTCAATTATTAATATTTATTATTAATGCTTGCGTGTTAATGAATGTATTTTATTACATTTACTTGTTACCATACATGACTTTAAATGTCCGACACGTCTTTGTGACACACGAACTTTTCACGAATAATATTTCGGATATTATTTGCATCCATGATTAATTATTATTAATCATTTTTAATTAACTAGTGTTAATAGTTAATTACTTGGGCTTTGTTGGATTAACTTGTTAATTACTTGAACTTGGGCTTTTGTTAATGTTAATGGACTTGGAAGCCCGCCCTACTTATCTTAATGGATTAATTTAGGAGCCCTTTTGTTGTAAGTAGTCCATTAAGGCTTAACTAGTTAGTTAGTGTCATGGAATCTAGTTACTTGTATCAATTACACCTTGTTCCCATGCAAACACACTTTATTACTATTTTGAGCCAATTACATGCAAAGAACTAGTGGGCTTTTCTCTTCCTCTTTTCTCTTCCAAAACCGTGGGTTTGATGGGGTGGGAGGGAGAGTTCAAAATTTTTTTTTTTGTTACTTATTACTTGTATCCATTTCACTCTTTCACACACTTCATTTTACCTCACATTTTCTCTCATCTTTTCTCTCCATTCTTGTAAGTAACAAGCTTACTTTTCTCTTCTTTTTTCTTCATAGAAACTGAAATATATACATGCATATCATCATCATTTTTTTGTTTTGATACTTGTTCCTTGTTATTGTTTAATTACTTGTAGTTGTTATTGTTTCTTTCCTAGTTATTAAGAATCAAACTTTCTAGTTTGTTCTTCATTTTATCTTGTTCATACAAGAACATACAAGGACTTAAGCTTTCTAATTATGGTTTTACACTTAATGTTTTAAAGAATTTAAAGTTCATGAGTTGTAAGATCATACTTGAAGTTCATGTTGTAAACTTAAAGTTTACTTTCTTAAAGATCAAAGCCTTGGCTTGAATCTTTAAAAGTGTGAACAACCATGAACTTGTTACTTGTTTATTTAGTTTATTTCTTCATATTATGCACATTTAAATTCGTGATTTTGGTTTTAATGGTCAAGTATTACAAGTTAATCTTGATCTCATACTTCTTGAAACTAAAGTTAACTTTGTAAGTTCAAGAACATGGAAGTATAACTTTCTAGTTATAACTTCATATACTTATGAAAGATCTAAGTTTCTATAGCTTATGGTCTACTTATTTTGTCAAAATCAAGAGCTCATAAGCTTACATACACTTTACAAGATGAGAATCTAAGTTTAATAACTTATGGTTTCATGAAAGTAAAGATTCAAGTGTTATAACTTAGGATTTAACTTAGTAACTTTAGATCTAGACTTTTGGGTCTTGGATCTTCAAGATCTAACTAAGAACTATGTTCTACAACTTAAAATCTTGATTAGTTAGTTTACTTTCAAGTTTGTAGCTTAATATTACTTTTAGAGTTCATGTATGTGTCGGATCTAAGATCTTGATGTAACTTTGGTTCATCAAACTACTTGCAACACTTAATTGAGTTATGCTACTTGTCTTAGACTTACACAAGTGTTATGATGGTCAAACCTTGGTTAAGATGATGCAAACACATCAACGAGTTGTACACTTGAAGCTATATGCATCAAGGATGAGAACAGTGATGAGCATCGAGCACCAAGAACCCACCGGAACACACTGTTTACTGTTTTCTGGAACTGATCAGAATACCTGGGCTACTGTAAAGTTGATTTTCAGTTAGCTCTGTTCGAGTAGATAATTCTTTTTCAAGACTCGTCTTAATCCGAGTTACGGTTTAGGATCTATGGCCCTCCGAACGTCACTATGTCCTTTTAACGTTGTGCTGAAAATTCTGACCTACTCGCACTTAAACCATCGCCACGGTCAAACGAAGACGAGTTCGGTTCTGGAATTTTTACAGCAACTAAAGGACTCATATACGGAGCCATGTCCACTAGTCTCACCTCATTTCAGTTTGTATAGAGGCTGTGACGACTGATCAAAGTCAGCCTTTGTTTTAAACTCTTTTCTAGAACGAAACTTACTTTATACTTTTTGTTTGATGATGAATGATGATGACCCTTAAGACCTAATTTACATACATTTAAAATTGGGACGATTTACTGACTTAGTAATATTTGACTTAGGTTGAGGACTTTCCAGACCTACATACTTGCTTACTTTTCCCGAGTCAACTTTACTACTACTTTACCACTGTGAGTTATAGCATCCCTTTTTACTTTAACTATTTTGGGAACTGAGAATACATGCGCATTTTACGTTTTACATACTAGGCACGAGTACTTAAACTTTATATATGTGTGGGTTATACAACGGCATAAACTTTCTCCTTAGCTCGGTAACGTTTAGTCATTGGTCTTTGAACCGGTGAACGCGAATCTTAGATATGGATCCATAGGATTTGACATCCCCACTCGGTCTAGTAGCGCTAGTATTTAACGAGTGTTTAATACTTCGTAAACATATGCACTCGCCAAGTGTACTTTCAGGTGAAATGTCCCGTTCTTATTGATTAAAAACGTTCCATATTAATTGATTTCGTTGCGAGGTTTTGACCTCTATATGAGACGTTTTTTTTTTCAAAGACTGCATTCATTTTAAAACAAACCATAACCTTTATTTCATAGATAAAGGTTTTAAAAAGCTTTACGTAGATTATCAAATAATGATAATCTAAAATATCATGTTTACACACGACCATTACATAATGGTTTACAATACAAATATGTTACAACAAAATAAGTTTCTTGAATGCAGTTTTTACACAATATCATACAAGCATGGACTCCAAATCTCGTCCTTATTTAAGTATGCGACAGCGGAAGCTCTTAATATTCACCTGAGAATAAACATGCTTTAAACGTCAACAAAAATGTTGGTGAGTTATAGGTTTAACCTATATATATCAAATCGTAACAATAGACCACAAGATTTCATATTTCAATACACATCCCATACATAGAGATAAAAATCATTCATATGGTGAACACCTGGTAACCGACAATAACAAGATGCATATATAAGAATATCCCCATCATTCCGGGACACCCTTCGGATATGATATAAATTTCGAAGTACTAAAGCATCCGGTACTTTGGATGGGGTTTGTTAGGCCCAATAGATCTATCTTTAGGATTCGCGTCAATTAGGGTGTCTGTTCCCTAATTCTTAGATTACCAGACTTAATAAAAAGGGGCATATTCGATTTCGATAATTCAACCATAGAATGTAGTTTCACGTACTTGTGTCTATTTTGTAAATCATTTATAAAACCTGCATGTATTCTCATCCCAAAAATATTAGATTTTAAAAGTGGGACTATAACTCACTTTCACAGATTTTTACTTCGTCGGGAAGTAAGACTTGGCCACTGTTGATTCACGAACCTATAACAATATATACATATATATTAAAGTATGTTCAAAATATATTTACAACACTTTTAATATATTTTGATGTTTTAAGTTTATTAAGTCAGCTGTCCTCGTTAGTAACCTATAACTAGTTGTCCACAGTTAGATGTACAGAAATAAATCGATAAATATTATCTTGAATCAATCCACGACCCAGTGTATACGTATCTCAGTATTGATCACAACTCAAACTATATATATTTTGGAATCAACCTCAACCCTGTATAGCTAACTCCAACATTCACATATAGAGTGTCTATGGTTGTTCCGAAATATATATAGATGTGTCGACATGATAGGTCGAAACATTGTATACGTGTCTATGGTATCTCAAGATTACATAATATACAATACAAGTTGATTAAGTTATGGTTGGAATAGATTTGTTACCAATTTTCACGTAGCTAAAATGAGAAAAATTATCCAATCTTGTTTTACCCATAACTTCTTCATTTTAAATCCGTTTTGAGTGAATCAAATTGCTATGATTTCATATTGAACTCTATTTTATGAATCTAAACAGAAAAAGTATAGGTTTATAGTCGTAAAAATAAGTTACAAGTCTTTTTTGTAAAGGTAGTCATTTCAGTCGAAAGAACGACGTCTAGATGACCATTTTAGAAAACATACTTCCACTTTGAGTTTAACCATAATTTTTGGATATAGTTTCATGTTCATAATAAAAATCATTTTCTCAGAATAACAACTTTTAAATCAAAGTTTATCATAGTTTTTAATTAACTAACCCAAAACAGCCCGCGGTGTTACTACGACGGCGTAAATCCGGTTTTACGGTGTTTTTCGTGTTTCCAGGTTTTAAATCATTAAGTTAGCATATCATATAGATATAGAACATGTTTTTAGTTGATTTTAAAAGTCAAGTTAGAAGGATTAACTTTTGTTTGCGAACAAGTTTAGAATTAACTAAACTATGTTCTAGTGATTACAAGTTTAAACCTTCGAATAAGATAGCTTTATATGTATGAATCGAATGATGTTATGAACATCATTACTACCTTAATTTCCTTGGATAAACCTACTGGAAAAGAGAAAAATGGATCTAGCTTCAATGGATCCTTGGATGGCTCGAAGTTCTTGAAGCAGAATCATGACACGAAAACAAGTTCAAGTAAGATCATCACTTGAAATAAGATTGTTATAGTTATAGAAATTGAACCAAAGTTTGAATATGATTATTACCTTGTATTAGAATGATAACCTACTGTAAGAAACAAAGATTTCTTGAGGTTGGATGATCACCTTACAAGATTGGAAGTGAGCTAGCAAACTTGAAAGTATTCTTGATTTTATGAAACTAGAACTTTTGGAATTTATGAAGAACACTTAGAACTTGAAGATAGAACTTGAGAGAGATCAATTAGATGAAGAAAATTGAAGAATGAAAGTGTTTGTAGGTGTTTTTGGTCGTTGGTGTATGGATTAGATATAAAGGATATGTAATTTTGTTTTCATGTAAATAAGTCATGAATGATTACTCATATTTTTGTAATTTTATGAGATATTTCATGCTAGTTGCCAAATGATGGTTCCCACATGTGTTAGGTGACTCACATGGGCTGCTAAGAGCTGATCATTGGAGTGTATATACCAATAGTACATACATCGAAAAGCTGTGTATTGTACGAGTACGAATACGGGTGCATACGAGTAGAATTGTTGATGAAACTGAACGAGGATGTAATTGTAAGCATTTTTGTTAAGTAGAAGTATTTTGATAAGTGTATTGAAGTCTTTCAAAAGTGTATAAATACATATTAAAACACTACATGTATATACATTTTAACTGAGTCGTTAAGTCATCGTTAGTCGTTACATGTAAGTGTTGTTTTGAAACCTTTAGGTTAACGATCTTGTTAAATGTTGTTAACCCAATGTTTATAATATCAAATGAGATTTTAAATTATTATATTATCATGATATTATCATGTATGAATATCTCTTAATATGATATATATACATTAAATGTCTTTACAACGATAATCGTTACATATATGTCTCGTTTAAAAATCATTAAGTTAGTAGTCTTGTTTTTACATATGTAGTTCATTGTTAATATACTTTATGATATGTTTTCTTATCATAGTATCATGTTAACTATATATATATATATCCATATATATGTCATCATATAGTTTTTACAAGTTTTAACGTTCGTGAATCACCGATCAACTTGGGTGGTCAATTGTCTATATGAAACATATTTCAATTAATCAAGTCTTAACAAGTTTGATTGCTTAACATGTTGGAAACATTTAATCATGTAAATATCAATCTCAATTAATATATATAAACATGGAAAAGTTCGGGTCACTACAGTACCTACCCGTTAAATAAATTTCGTCCCGAAATTTTAAGCTGTTGAAGGTGTTGACGAATCTTCTGGAAATAGATGCGGGTATTTCTTCTTCATCTGATCTTCACGCTCCCAGGTGAACTCGGGTCCTCTACGAGCATTCCATCGAACCTTAACAATTGGTATCTTGTTTTGCTTAAGTCTTTTAACCTCACGATCCATTATTTCGACGGGTTCTTCGATGAATTGAAGTTTTTCGTTGATTTGGATTTCATCTAACGGAATAGTGAGATCTTCTTTAGCAAAACATTTCTTTAAATTCGAGACGTGGAAAGTGTTATGTACAGCCGCGAGTTGTTGAGGTAACTCTAGTCGGTAAGCTACTGGTCCGACACGATCAATAATCTTGAATGGTCCAATATACCTTGGATTTAATTTCCCTCGTTTACCAAATCGAACAACGCCTTTCCAAGGTGCAACTTTAAGCATGACCATCTCTCCAATTTCAAATTCTATATCTTTTCTTTTAATGTCAGCGTAGCTCTTTTGTCGACTTTGGGCGGTTTTCAACCGTTGTTGAATTTGGATGATCTTCTCGGTAGTTTCTTGTATAATCTCCGGACCCGTAATCTGTCTATCCCCCACTTCACTCCAACAAATCGGAGACCTGCACTTTCTACCATAAAGTGCTTCAAACGGCGCCATCTCAATGCTTGAATGGTAGCTGTTGTTGTAGGAAAATTCTGCTAACGGTAGATGTCGATCCCAACTGTTTCCGAAATCAATAACACATGCTCGTAGCATGTCTTCAAGCGTTTGTATCGTCCTTTCGCTCTGCCCATCAGTTTGTGGATGATAGGCAGTACTCATGTCTAGACGAGTTCCTAATGCTTGCTGTAATGTCTGCCAGAATCTTGAAATAAATCTGCCATCCCTATCAGAGATAATAGAGATTGGTATTCCATGTCTGGAGACGACTTCCTTCAAATACAGTCGTGCTAACTTCTCCATCTTGTCATCTTCTCTTATTGGTAGGAAGTGTGCTGATTTGGTGAGACGATCAACTATTACCCAAATAGTATCAAAACCACTTGCAGTCCTTGGCAATTTAGTGATGAAATCCATGGTAATGTTTTCCCATTTCCATTCCGGGATTTCGGGTTGTTGAAGTAGACCTGATGGTTTCTGATGCTCAGCTTTGACCTTAGAACACGTCAAACATTCTCCTACGTATTTAGCAACATCGGCTTTCATACCCGGCCACCAAAAATGTTTCTTGAGATCCTTGTACATCTTCCCCGTTCCAGGATGTATTGAGTATCTGGTTTTATGAGCTTCTCTAAGTACCATTTCTCTCATATCTCCAAATTTTGGTACCCAAATCCTTTCAGCCCTATACCGGGTTCCGTCTTCCCGAATATTAAGATGCTTCTCCGATCCTTTGGGTATTTCATCCTTTAAATTTCCCTCTTTTAAAACTCCTTGTTGCGCCTCCTTTATTTGAGTAGTAATGTTATTATGAATCATTATATTCATAGATTTTACTCGAATGGGTTCTCTGTCCTTCCTGCTCAAGGCATCGGCTACCACATTTGCCTTCCCCGGGTGGTAACGAATCTCAAAGTCGTAATCATTCAATAATTCAATCCACCTACGCTGCCTCATATTCAGTTGTTTCTGATTAAATATGTGTTGAAGACTTTTGTGGTCGGTATATATAATACTTTTAACACCATATAAGTAGTGCCTCCAAGTCTTTAATGCAAAAACAACTGCGCCTAATTCCAAATCATGCGTCGTATAATTTTGTTCGTGAATCTTCAATTGTCTAGACGCATAAGCAATCACCTTCATTCGTTGCATTAATACACAATTGAGACCTTGCTTTGATGCGTCACAATAAATCACAAAATCATCATTCCCTTCAGGCAATGACAATATAGGTGCCGTAGTTAGCTTTTTCTTCAATAACTGAAACGCTTTCTCTTGTTCATCATTCCATTCAAATTTCTTCCCTTTATGCGTTAATGCAGTCAAAGGTTTTGCTATTCTGGAAAAGTCTTGGATGAACCTTCTGTAGTAACCAGCTAGTCGTAAAAACTGGCGTATGTGTTTCGGAGTTTTCGGGGTTTCCCACTTTTCAACAGTTTCTATCTTTGCCGGATCCACCTTAATACCTTCTTTGTTCACTATGTGACCGAGGAATTGAACTTCTTCCAACCAAAATGCACACTTTGAAAACTTAGCGTACAATTCTTCCTTCCTCAATACTTCTAACACCTTTCTCAAATGTTCACCGTGTTCTTGGTCATTCTTTGAGTAAATAAGTATGTCATCAATGAAAATAATGAAAAACTTGTCAAGGTATGGTCCACACACTCGATTCATAAGGTCCATGAACACAGCTGGTGCATTAGTTAAACCAAACGGCATGACCATAAACTCGTAATGACCGTAACGTGTTCTGAAAGC
The DNA here is from genome assembly GCF_046630445.1 of Rutidosis leptorrhynchoides. NCBI lineage: Eukaryota > Viridiplantae > Streptophyta > Magnoliopsida > Asterales > Asteraceae > Rutidosis > Rutidosis leptorrhynchoides. Next base: position 289,037,601 of record NC_092338.1, read on the forward strand.
AGTCTTTGGAATATCATCTTCTTTCACCCGCATTTGATGATACCCGGAACGTAAGTCAATCTTTGAATAAACAGACGAGCCTTGTAGTTGATCAAATAAGTCGTTGATTCTCGGTAGTGGGTAGCGGTTCTTGATGGTAAGTTTGTTCAACTCTCGGTGGTCGATACACAACCTGAATGTACCATCTTTCTTCTTGACAAACAAAACAGGAGCTCCCCACGGTGATGTGCTTGGTTGAATGAAACCACGCTCTAAAAGTTCTTGTAATTGGCTTTGCAGTTCTTTCATCTCGCTGGGTGCGAGTCTGTAAGGAGCACGAGCTATTGGTGCAGCTCCTGGTACAAGATCTATTTGAAATTCAACGGATCGATGTGGGGGTAATCCCGGTAATTCTTTCGGAAATACATCGGGAAATTCTTTTGCAATGGGAACATCATTGATGCTCTGTTCTTCAGTTTGTACTTTCTCGACGTGTGCTAGAACAGCATAGCAACCTTTTCTTATTAGTTTTTGTGCCTTCAAATTACTAATAAGATGTAGCTTCGTGTTGCCCTTTTCTCCGTACACCATTAAGGGTTTTCCTTTTTCTCGTATAATGCGAATTGCATTTTTGTAACAAACGATCTCCGCTTTCACTTCTTTCAACCAGTCCATACCGATTATCACATCAAAACTCCCTAACTCTACTGGTATCAAATCAATCTTAAATGTTTCGCTAACCAGTTTAATTTCTCGATTCCGACATATATTATCTGCTGAAATTAATTTACCATTTGCTAATTCGAGTAAAAATTTACTATCCAAAGGCGTCAATGGACAACTTAATTTAGCACAAAAATCTCTACTCATATAGCTTCTATCCGCACCCGAATCAAATAAAACGTAAGCAGATTTATTGTCAATAAGAAACGTACCCGTAACAAGCTCCAGGTCTTCCTGTGCCTCTACCGCATTAATATTGAAAACTCTTCCACGGCCTTGTCCATTCGTGTTCTCCTGGTTCGGGCAATTTCTAATAATGTGGCCTGGTTTTCCACATTTATAACAAACTACATTGGCATAACTTGCTCCGACACTACTTGCTCCGCCATTACTCGTTCCGACACCATTTGTTCCTTTCGTTCTATTAACCCCTGGTCCGTAGACCTCACACTTCGCCGCGCTATGACCATTTCTTTTACACTTGTTGCAAAATTTGGTGCAGAACCCCGAGTGATTCTTTTCACACCTTTGGCATAGCTGCTTCTGATTGTTGTTGTTGTTGCGGTTATTATTGTTGTTGGGATGATTGTTGTAGTTGCTGTTGTTGTTGTTGTTGTTGTTGGGCCGTTTGTTGTAGTTGCGATTGATGTTGCGATTGTTGGGATAATTGTTGCGATTATTGTTGTAATTGCTGTTGTTGTTGTATTGGTGATTCTTATCACCGTTTTCCTCCCACTTTCTTTTGACTTGCTTCACATTGGCCTCTTCAGCAGTCTGTTCTTTAATTCTTTCTTCAATCTGGTTCACTAGTTTGTGAGCCATTCTACATGCCTGTTGTATGGAGGCGGGCTCGTGTGAACTTATATCTTCTTGGATTCTTTCCGGTAATCCTTTCACAAACGCGTCGATCTTCTCTTCCTCATCTTCGAATGCTCCCGGACACAATAGGCACAATTCTGTGAATCGTCTTTCGTACGTGGTAATATCAAATCCTTGGGTTCGTAACCCTCTAAGTTCTGTCTTGAGCTTATTGACCTCGGTTCTGGGACGGTACTTCTCGTTCATCAAGTGCTTGAATGCTGACCACGGTAGTGCGTACGCATCATCTTGTCCCACTTGCTCTAGATAGGTATTCCACCATGTTAACGCAGAACCTGTGAAGGTATGCGTAGCGTACTTCACTTTGTCCTCTTCAGTACACTTACTTATGGCAAACACCGATTCAACCTTCTCGGTCCACCGTTTCAATCCGATCGGTCCTTCGGTTCCATCAAATTCCAAAGGTTTGCAGGCAGTGAATTCTTTGTAGGTGCATCCTACACGATTTCCTGTACTGCTAGATCCAAGGTTATTGTTGGTATGTAGCGCAGCCTGTACTGCGGCTATGTTTGAAGCTAGAAAAGTACGGAATTCCTCTTCATTCATATTCACGGTGTGTCGAGTAGTCGGTGCCATTTCCTTCCAAATAGTTAAATGGAACAAGTTAATCATACAGAATATTAAGAGTAGTTAATAGTATTTCGTAGCATAATATGAACTCATTTATAAAAGCTTTTTCTTCATATTAGCGTTTTATAAGTTTAAATTCGTGTAGTACCTACCCGTTAAGTTCATACTTAGTAGCTAATATACAATTCAACTACTACAATTCTATATGAAAAACTGATTGTAATAATATTTCGCGTTCAAACTTTTATACAATATTTTACAAACTTACAATACCGCTTATTTTACATAAAGCATGAAATATAGCACACAATAACTTTGATACAAGATAGTTGTGAAGACAATTCTAGCTAGTACACAAGTCGTTCAGCAAAGGCAATAAAGACACGTAATTCATACGTCCAGAAACAAGTCATGCATTCTGGTTTTACTAGGACTACTTCCCATCCTTGGTCTTGTACAACATAACCATTATGGCTGTTGATAAGACAGCGTGTTGTAACGTCATCAAAGGGACGAGGGTTACGTAATGTCCAACAGTCCCGTAATAATCTAAAAACCTCATTTCTTACCCCAATTACCGACTCCGTCACTTGTGGAAACGTTTTGTTTAATAGTTGTAGCCCGATGTTCTTGTTCTCACTTTGGTGAGAAGCGAACATTACTAATCCGTAAGCATAACATGCTTCTTTATGTTGCATGTTAGCCGCTTTTTCTAAATCACGAAGTCCAATATTCGGATATATTGAGTCAAAATAATTTCTTAACCCGTTGCGTAAAATAGCATTTGGGTTCCCCGCAATATATGCGTCAAAGTAAACACATCGTAACTTATGGGTTTCCTAATGTGATATCCCCCATCTTTCAAACGAAAGTCTCTTATAAACCAAGACATTCTTGGAACGTTCTTCGAATGTCTTACAAACTGATCTCGCCTTAAATAGTTGTGCCGAAGAATTCTGGCCGACTCTAGACAAGATTTCATCAATCATGTCTCCGGGTAGGTCTCTTAAAATATTGGGTTGTCTATCCATTTTGTGTTTTTAAACTGTAAAATAGACAAGAGTTAGTTTCATAAAAAAAATACTTATTAATACAAGCAATTTTTACATATATCATAAAGCATAAGAACACTATATTACATATATTACACCACACGAATACAACTATCTTATTCCGACTCGCTCGTTTCTTCTTCTTCGGTTTTGGTTCGTTTTGCTAAGTTTCTAGGGATATATGATGTTCCCCTAATACGAGCCGTCGTTGTCCACATTGGTTTAGAAAAACCTGGTGGTTTAGAGGTTCCCGGGTCATTGTTACAACTTAAGGACTTCGGGGGTTGACGATACATATAAAGTTCATCGGGGTTGGAATTAGATTTCTCTATTTTTATGCCCTTTCCCTTATTATTTTCTTTTGCCTTTTTAAATTCAGTTGGGGTAATTTCTATAACATTGTCATAACCCGTCCTTAACCATAAGAACGTGTTAGATAACGTATGATTTCATTGCGAGGTATTGACCTCTATATGCGACATTTTTAAAAAGGAAAACTGCATATATTATACATTACAAACCAAACCATTATTTTTGTTACAAGCTTTAGACAATAAAAAAGATGATTATCGTTTAACGATAATCTTCGACTTACAAACTTTACAAATGATAATAACAACACGATTTCTAGCATATTTTACAACACACGTCCTCGGATATGCAGTTTTATTTTTGACACAAATATGAGTACGCATGATCCTGCTTAGATTCAACATAATGCAGCGGAAGCTTTAGTAATCTCCTGAGAATAGACATGTTTTAAAAGGTCAACATAAAGTTGGTGAGATATAGGTTTAGTGCGCAGCAATATATATATATAGACCACAAGATTTCGTATATAAACATTTCAATAAAAATATTCTAAGTGGTTGAGCACTTGGTAACCATACTTAACATTTTCACGTCGCATATTCCCTTTAATATGAAATCTTACTACACCGTACCAAGTGTAGTCACAAAACGAAGTACTGTGCAACCGTTGAATACTGGTCGTCCAGTCCGGTTGGGGTTGTCAGGCCCGATAGATCTATCAACAGGATTCGCGTTTACAATACCGCTGTAAATAACAGTTACCAAGCTACAGGGAAGTATGCCAGTGGTACAACTCAACGTAGAATATATTTTTCAGTTACTTGTGTCCATAACGTAAAACATAAAATACATGTATTCTCATCCCGAAATATTTAGAGTTTAAAAGTGGGACTATATACTCACTCTTGTCTTGATGATATATATATTTTGACTCGGTCTTCCGGTTGATATCACGAACCTATCCATATATAATATATCAATATGTTTTCATTTTTAAACAAACGTTATAAATATATACTTGTTATACTTTTAATACTTTGAATAATTCCTTAGTCCGTAGTTAGCAGTCCGATGTTAGTAATTCAATTTTAATGGTTCATTTTTAGATGTTTAATATACCCGCAATGAAATAAATAAAACCCCCAACGAAATCAATAAAACCCCATCGTATATGTGTTGGTCGAGATTAATCTTGACCCATGGTACCGGTGTTGTCAAATGACGTGTTGCGTACATAAAGTACCGGTGTTGTCAAATGACGTGTTGCGTACAATCATGGGATCTTATGATTAATCTTCTCGTATTGTTTACGGGTGATCCTGAACCATATAAAATTGAATTATAAGTACATATATATAAAATATCATGTTATCTTAGAAATATGTGATTTATATCATTTTTTTCCAATTGATCCCGTAGTTGAAATGATCTAGGATAACCAATTTTGTTTCGGTCATAGTTTCTTCGTTACAAATCCGTTTTCGTTGATTCAAATTGCCATCTTCTTGGATCGAGTTCTTCTTTAAGACTATGAACTGTAAATACCTTGGTTTGTATTCAAAATCATACGGCATAAGTGAAACATTAGTGAAACATATGAAGTTAAACATTTTTGTTACAACAAAATCATTTAATGACCATTTTTCTAAAAATACTTATACTTTGAAAAACCAAGTTTTACCTTGTTAAATTAGCATATACATAAGTTATATTACAGGTCTTGAAGTATTTTAAAAGTTAAGTTAGAAGGATCTATTTAGTTTGCAAACAAGTTTGAAAACATTCAAACTATGTTCTTGTTGTTAAACTTTTGTACCACAAAATAAAATAGCTATATATATATGAATCGAATAAGGTTATGAACATAGTTACTACCTCAAGTTCCTTGGATAAGTTTGCTGTAAAAGAGAAGTAAGAAGCTAGAATCAAAAGGGTGATAGAAGTGGATGAAAGATTGGTAGTAAGTTGGTGTTCTTGGAGGGTTTTCTTGAAGTGTTTTTGTATGGTTTTCTTTATGGTGTTTAAGTAAGGTTTTTATGGCTAGATCTTCTTGGTAAGTTACTGAATTGTTATGGAGTTCAAAGGGTAAGAGAGAATGTGTGTTTTTAGTTAAGAGATTGAAGTAAAAATGAATCAAAATGATGATACATATATACTCCTAAAAATGTGATCTTTAAGGATAACATGACAAAATTCTAGTTTGTATTTTTGTAATTAGTCTTGCAATGATTCAAAAGTAATTACCTAGCTCTAAGGGCATGAATAATGGCTGGTTAGGTGGTGATTTTGATGTGTATTTACTATTAGTAAATACGTATAGGAGCTAGGTATGATACGAGTACAAATACTCTAAATATACGTATAGAAATTTTGTGAAAAATGGAATGAGGATTCAAATATAGCTATCTTTTGTGAATACACTTATATGATTTTATGTATTTAAGTTCTTAAAAGTGATTAAATACATTACTTATACAATATATGTATAAACATTATAGTCTTAAGTATTTAAGTCAAATAACGTTACGTATTGTTATCGTTTTGAAAACTTAAGTTAGTAGTTTCAAAATACACATATAACTTGTTGTTATTAATACAAAATGAGATATTAAAACATTCATTAATCATGTTAAATATGTATATATACATATATATACACAAACGTATAATTATCATATATTGTATAGTTCGTGATATCATCGGTCAAACTAGACGGTCAAACGTTGTGTAAAACTCTTTTCGGAAATATAAGTCTCGACAATTTGGATTGCTTATCATGTTGGTAAGGTTTAATTTATGTAAATATTAATCTTATAAGTATAGAATGATCGAAAAAGTGCGGGTCGTTACATTACCTCCCCGTTAAATAAATTTCGTCCCGAAATTTTAAAATTGTACCTATTTTGCGTCATCGAGAAACAAGTGTGGATACTTTTGCCTCATCTGATCCTCTCGTTCCCAAGTAAACTCGGGACCTCTTCTAGCATTCCAACGAACCTTAACAATCGGTATATTACTCTGTTTGAGCTGTTTAACTTCACGGTCCATGATTTCGATTGGTTCTTCGACGAATTGTAGTTTCTCGTCGACATGAATTTCTTCAAGAGGAATGGTGAGGTCTTCCTTTGCAAGACACTTCTTAAGGTTTGAGACGTGAAAGGTATTATGTACTCCGGCGAGTTGTTGCGGTAACTCGAGTCGATAAGCTACCGGTCCAATGCGTTCGATGATCTTGAACGGGCCTACGTACCTTGGGTTCAGTTTACCCCTTTTGCCGAAACGTATTACACCTTTCCAAGGTGACACCTTTAGCATAACCATGTCCCCGACCTGAAACTCTAATGGTTTCCTTCGGATATCGGCGTAGCTCTTTTGGCGACTGCGGGCTGTTTTTAATCTCTCCTTGATTTGCACTATCTTCTCAGTCGTTTCATGTATGATCTCGGGACCAGTTAATTGTCGATCTCCTACTTCATTCCAACAGATAGGAGATCTACACTTCCTTCCGTACAATGCTTCGAATGGCGCAGCTCCAATGCTCGCATGATAACTATTATTATATGAGAATTCTGCTAACGGTAGATATTTATCCCATCCGTTTCCAAAATCGATCACACATGCCCTGAGCATGTCTTCGAGAGTCTGAATCGTTCTCTCACTCTGTCCATCGGTTTGTGGATGATATGCGGTACTCATATCCAACCGAGTTCCTAATGCCTCCTGTAGTGATTGCCAGAATTTTGAGGTAAATCTACTATCACGATCGGATATAATGGAAATAGGTATTCCATGCCTTGAAACAACTTCCTTTATATACAATCGTAATAGTTTCTCCATTCTATCCGTTTCCTTTATAGGCAAGAAATGTGCAGACTTGGTGAGACGATCAACAATCACCCAAATGGTGTCGTATCCCCAGGCAGTCTTTGGTAACTTCGTGATGAAATCCATGGTAATACCATCCCATTTCCATTCTGGGATTTCTGGTTGTTGAAGTAACCCTGACGGCTTCTGGTGTTCTGCTTTAACTTTGGAACAAGTCAAACACTCCCCAACATATGTTGCAACGTTGGTCTTTAAGTTAGGCCACCAATAACGTGTCTTAAGATCTTGATACATCTTTCCAACTCCAGGATGTATCGAGTATCTTGTCTTATGTGCCTCGTTCAATATCAACTTCCTTAATCCACCCAACTTCGGTACCCAAATACGATTTGCAAAATATCGAATTCCATCTTCCCGCATAACGAGTTGCTTCTCATACTTCTTCATTATTTCATTTCCTATATTTTCTTTAGTAAGTGCTTCTCGTTGAACTTCTTTGATTTGTGAGTTGAGATTCATGCGAATTTTTATGTTCATCGCTCGTACTCGAATTGGTTCTCGTTCCTTTCTGCTTAGTGCGTCAGCCACCACATTCGCTTTCCCGGGATGATAACGAATTTCACAATCATAGTCGTTTATTAACTCGACCCACCTACGTTGCCTCATGTTCAATTGTTTCTGATCAAAAATATGTTGAAGGCTTTTATGATCAGTAAACACAGTGAATTTAACCCCATACAAGTAGTGTCTCCACATCTTCAATGCAAACACGACTGCTCCCAATTCTAGATCATGCGTCGTATAATTTCGCTCGTGAATCTTCAATTGTCGGGATGCAAATGCAATCACTTTCTTCCGTTGCATAAGAACACAACCAAAACCTTGTCGCGAAGCGTCACAATATATTTCAAAATCATCGTTCCCTTCAGGTAACGATAAAATAGGCGCCGTAGTTAACTTCTTCTTCAGTATTTGAAATGCGTTCTCCTGCTCCGAGGTCCATTCGTATTTCTTCCCTTTTTGCGTTAACGCTGTCAACGGCTTAGCTATTCGAGAAAAATCTTGAATAAACCTTCTATAATAACCGGCTAAACCCAAAAATTGGCGTATCTGCATTGGTGTCTTAGGAGTCTCCCATTTTTCAATAGCTTCAGTTTTTGCTGGATCAACCTGAATTCCTTCGCTATTAACAACGTGACCAAGAAATTGCACTTCTTTCAACCAGAAAGCACACTTAGAAAATTTAGCGTATAGCTGTTCTTTTCTCAACAACTCTAATATCAACCTTAAATGCTGCTCATGCTCTTGCTCACTTTTGGAATAGATAAGAATATCATCAATGAAAACGATAACAAACTTATCCAAATACGGACTACAAACTCGATTCATGAGGTCCATGAATACAGCTGGCGCATTCGTCAATCCAAACGGCATAACCAAAAATTCATAATGACCATAACGTGTCCGAAAAGCAGTTTTCGGAATATCCTCTTCTTTGACGCGTAGTTGATGATAGCCCGATCTTAAGTCGATTTTCGAATAAACACATGATCCTTGCAATTGATCAAATAAGTCATCAATTCTCGGTAGTGGATACCGATTCTTGATAGTTAACTTATTTAATTCACGATAATCTATACACATTCGGAAAGATCCGTCTTTCTTCTTGACAAACAAAATTGGAGCTCCCCACGGTGATGTACTTGGTCGTATGAATCCACGGTCCAATAATTCTTTTAACTGACTTTGAAGTTCTTTTAATTCGGACGGTGCAAGTCTATATGGCGCACGAGCCACTGGTGCAGCTCCTGGTACTAAATCTATTTGAAATTCTACCGATCTAAATGGAGGTAATCCCGGCAATTCTTCCGGAAAAACTTCAGGAAAATCTCTTGCCACAGGCACGTCGTTGATGCACTTTTCTTTCTTTTCGATTTTATTAACATGTGCTAAAATAGCGTAACATCCCTTTTCTAAACACATCTTGGCTTTCAAACAGCTAATGAGTTTTAGCTTTGAATCACCCTTCTCTCCGTAAATCATCACCGGCATTTTATCCTTACCAGGAATACGAATTGCCTTCTTGGCACAAACAACTTCCGCTCCTATTTTGGACATCCAGTCCATGCCGACTATTACATCAAAACCTCCCAATTCTACGGGTATTAAGTCGATTTTAAACGTTTCTCCGGCTAAATTTATTTCACAATCACGACAAATTTTATCGGCTTCAATTAGTTTACCATTAGCTAACTCAATCAAGTACTTAGCATCTAAAGGTAATGATGAACAATTCAATTTAGTGTAAAAATTTATACACACGTAACTTCTATCGGCGCCAGTGTCAAATAAAATAGATGCTGATAAGTTATTAATGGTAAACGTACCCGTAACAAGCTCCGGGTCTTCTCGTGCCTCTCTAGCATTAATAACAAACGCTCTTCCACGTGCAGGTCCGCCATTCTGATTCGGGCACTGACTCTTATAATGACCTTGTTTTCCACATCCAAAACAAGTAACGTTAGCCAAAGCAGTTCTATTTGCGTTGGTGGCAGGAGTCTTGTTACCATTTGTAACGAGAGCCTTACAATCTTCAGCAAGATGTCCCTGTCTATTGCATTTAGTGCACAACACACTACAGTAACCAAAATGATGTTTGTGACAACGGTTGCATAAAGGACTTTGTCCTTTGTAACCAAAGCCTGAACCACTACCCGCACCTTTCGTGGTTTCTTGTTTCTTATAAGGTTGTTGTTGGTTACCTCGATCATAACCTCCATTCCACTTTTTCTTGTTCCCCAATACCTTCACCTCAGTATTGAATGCTTTCTTGTCCAAAATGACCTGATCCATTAGCTCGTTCGCCATGGTTATAGCTTCATGAATTGTTTTAGGTTTCGATGCTGTAACATTTGCCTTGACCTTTTTGGGCAAACCAGCTTTGTACATTTCAATCTTCCGTTCTTCGGTTGGAACCAATTCAGGACATAGCAAAACTAATTCCATGAATCGCTGGTTGTAGTTGGTGATTTCAGTACCAACCACCTTCAAACTTTGTAACTCATCTTCTAACTTAATAACCTCATTCCTTGGACAATACTCGGTGATTATCATTTCTTTGAATTCTTCCCACGGAGTATCATAGGCTACATCTCCTCCTACAGCCTTCACATAATTTTTCCACCACGTGAGTGCACTATCTTGTAAAGTGCACGATGCGTATTTGGTCATGTCCTTTTCAACACAACCACTGATTTTGAACACAGTCTCCATCTTTTCTATCCATCGGGTTAAACCGATCGGTCCTTCCGTTCCACTGAATGATGATGGCTTACAAGCTTGAAACGTCTTGTAGGAGCATCCTACACGAGGAGTTGGGTTAACTGCAGCAGCTCTTGCAGCTTCGACCCATAGCATTCTATCGTTCACTCGCTGGTTGATGAAGTCCTCGACTTCTTGTTCCGTCATTCGATTCCATCGCGCCATTTCCTAATGAAAGAAAATAATTATTCACATGGATTATTATAGATGTAGTGTGTATTTATAGTACATTATAGCTTGTTAATAATATGAACCAGGTATTATTATAAAAGCCTTTTCTTCTTATTAGCGTTTTATAATTATATCTTGGGTAGTACCTACCCGTTAATGTTCATACTTAATAGCTTAGTACAGAATCAATTACTACAATCTAAATAATACTTAACCATGGAAAATTATTGCATTTCATACTTCAATATTTTACATATGCTTATCTTACATCGAACATTAAGCAAACCACACTATTAATATTATACAAAACATTATTCGGTTCCATGGTTTGACACAGCAGCGCATCGTTTGATCTATTTTCTAGGACGTTTAGACACAAAGATTTGCTTAACGCTTATCCTAACTGTCTGCCTATATTTTGGCTGTGGGACTGAAGAACTGGATGCCGGGACAGAACGAATAGGAATAGCGGGGATAGGGGTGGTAGTGTTGAGTGGAATTGGTGCCACATCATTCTCATTAAACTCGGGATTTGGATTTTCTAATTCATTAGCCTTTCGTTTCTTTCCTAGTTCGAACTCGTCTTTTGTAATTTCCTGTATTTCTTCCTCGGGTTCACTTTCCTCCTCGGGTTCACTTTCCTCCTCGGGTTCACTTTCCTCCTCGGGTTCACTTTCCTCCTCGGGTTCACTTTCCTCCTCGGGTTCACTTTCCTGGTTCTCTATAGTTGGTTCATCCGGAATTTGTGAGTCTTCCCCAAGGATATCATTTTCGTCATCGGACAGGTTAATGACTGGAACGCCATCTGAAGATTCTGATTCGGAGTCGTTGATTGTGATAACAATTTTTGAGCTCGTCATCTATCACACAACAACTAACCCATTAGTACTTATATAATATTTACATATAAATTTTAACCAACAGTGATAAGCAATGGTTTTTTTTTTTTTTTAAATCAGACCCGGTCAAAGTCCAGACTTACTAATGTATCCTAACGGCTTCTCGGTTAGACACACTAATGCAGACCTGGTTCGCTAAGACCACCGCTCTGATACCACATGTCATAACCCGTCCTTAACCATAAGAACGTGTTAGATAACGTATGATTTCATTGCGAGGTATTGACCTCTATATGCGACATTTTTAAAAAGGAAAACTGCATATATTATACATTACAAACCAAACCATTATTTTTGTTACAAGCTTTAGACAATAAAAAAGATGATTATCGTTTAACGATAATCTTCGACTTACAAACTTTACAAATGATAATAACAACACGATTTCTAGCATATTTTACAACACACGTCCTCGGATATGCAGTTTTATTTTTGACACAAATATGAGTACGCATGATCCTGCTTAGATTCAACATAATGCAGCGGAAGCTTTAGTAATCTCCTGAGAATAGACATGTTTTAAAAGGTCAACATAAAGTTGGTGAGATATAGGTTTAGTGCGCAGCAATATATATATATATAGACCACAAGATTTCGTATATAAACATTTCAATAAAAATATTCTAAGTGGTTGAGCACTTGGTAACCATACTTAACATTTTCACGTCGCATATTCCCTTTAATATGAAATCTTACTACACCGTACCAAGTGTAGTCACAAAACGAAGTACTGTGCAACCGTTGAATACTGGTCGTCCAGTCCGGTTGGGGTTGTCAGGCCCGATAGATCTATCAACAGGATTCGCGTTTACAATACCGCTGTAAATAACAGTTACCAAGCTACAGGGAAGTATGCCAGTGGTACAACTCAACGTAGAATATATTTTTCAGTTACTTGTGTCCATAACGTAAAACATAAAATACATGTATTCTCATCCCGAAATATTTAGAGTTTAAAAGTGGGACTATATACTCACTCTTGTCTTGATGATATATATATTTTGACTCGGTCTTCCGGTTGATATCACGAACCTATCCATATATAATATATCAATATGTTTTCATTTTTAAACAAACGTTATAAATATATACTTGTTATACTTTTAATACTTTGAATAATTCCTTAGTCCGTAGTTAGCAGTCCGATGTTAGTAATTCAATTTTAATGGTTCATTTTTAGATGTTTAATATACCCGCAATGAAATAAATAAAACCCCCAACGAAATCAATAAAACCCCATCGTATATGTGTTGGTCGAGATTAATCTTGACCCATGGTACCGGTGTTGTCAAATGACGTGTTGCGTACATAAAGTACCGGTGTTGTCAAATGACGTGTTGCGTACAATCATGGGATCTTATGATTAATCTTCTCGTATTGTTTACGGGTGATCCTGAACCATATAAAATTGAATTATAAGTACATATATATAAAATATCATGTTATCTTAGAAATATGTGATTTATATCATTTTTTTCCAATTGATCCCGTAGTTGAAATGATCTAGGATAACCAATTTTGTTTCGGTCATAGTTTCTTCGTTACAAATCCGTTTTCGTTGATTCAAATTGCCATCTTCTTGGATCGAGTTCTTCTTTAAGACTATGAACTGTAAATACCTTGGTTTGTATTCAAAATCATACGGCATAAGTGAAACATTAGTGAAACATATGAAGTTAAACATTTTTGTTACAACAAAATCATTTAATGACCATTTTTCTAAAAATACTTATACTTTGAAAAACCAAGTTTTACCTTGTTAAATTAGCATATACATAAGTTATATTACAGGTCTTGAAGTATTTTAAAAGTTAAGTTAGAAGGATCTATTTAGTTTGCAAACAAGTTTGAAAACATTCAAACTATGTTCTTGTTGTTAAACTTTTGTACCACAAAATAAAATAGCTATATATATATGAATCGAATAAGGTTATGAACATAGTTACTACCTCAAGTTCCTTGGATAAGTTTGCTGTAAAAGAGAAGTAAGAAGCTAGAATCAAAAGGGTGATAGAAGTGGATGAAAGATTGGTAGTAAGTTGGTGTTCTTGGAGGGTTTTCTTGAAGTGTTTTTGTATGGTTTTCTTTATGGTGTTTAAGTAAGGTTTTTATGGCTAGATCTTCTTGGTAAGTTACTGAATTGTTATGGAGTTCAAAGGGTAAGAGAGAATGTGTGTTTTTAGTTAAGAGATTGAAGTAAAAATGAATCAAAATGATGATACATATATACTCCTAAAAATGTGATCTTTAAGGATAACATGACAAAATTCTAGTTTGTATTTTTGTAATTAGTCTTGCAATGATTCAAAAGTAATTACCTAGCTCTAAGGGCATGAATAATGGCTGGTTAGGTGGTGATTTTGATGTGTATTTACTATTAGTAAATACGTATAGGAGCTAGGTATGATACGAGTACAAATACTCTAAATATACGTATAGAAATTTTGTGAAAAATGGAATGAGGATTCAAATATAGCTATCTTTTGTGAATACACTTATATGATTTTATGTATTTAAGTTCTTAAAAGTGATTAAATACATTACTTATACAATATATGTATAAACATTATAGTCTTAAGTATTTAAGTCAAATAACGTTACGTATTGTTATCGTTTTGAAAACTTAAGTTAGTAGTTTCAAAATACACATATAACTTGTTGTTATTAATACAAAAGGAGATATTAAAACATTCATTAATCATGTTAAATATGTATATATACATATATATACACAAACGTATAATTATCATATATTGTATAGTTCGTGATATCATCGGTCAAACTAGACGGTCAAACGTTGTGTAAAACTCTTTTCGGAAATATAAGTCTCGACAATTTGGATTGCTTATCATGTTGGTAAGGTTTAATTTATGTAAATATTAATCTTATAAGTATAGAATGATCGAAAAAGTGCGGGTCGTTACAAACATCATCGGAATTCTCGTCGGAATCCGATTCATCGGAGAATTGGTAATCCTCCCAATATTTTGCTTCCTTGGCGGAAACACCATTGACCATAATTAACTTTGGTCGGTTGGTTGAGGATTTTCTTTTACTTAACCGTTTTATTATTTCCCCCACCGGTTCTATTTCTTCATCTGGTTCCGATTCTTCTTCCGGTTCCGATTCTTCTTCCGGTTCCGACTCTTCTTCCGGTTCCTCTTCGGGAACTTGTGAATCAGTCCACAAATCATTCCAATTTACATTTGACTCTTCATTATTATTAGGTGAGTCAATGGGACTTGTTCTAGAGGTAGACATCTATCACATAATATCAAACACGTTAAGAGATTAATATATCACATAATATTCATATGTTAAAAATATATAGTTTCCAACAAAAATGTTAAGCAATCATTTTTAAAGAAAACACGGTCGAAGTCCAGACTCACTAATGCATTCTAACAAACTCGATAAGACACACTAATGCAAATTTTATGGTTCTCTAAGACCAACGCTCGGATACCAACTGAAATGTCCCGTTCTTATTGATTAAAAACGTTCCATATTAATTGATTTCGTTGCGAGGTTTTGACCTCTATATGAGACGTTTTTTTTTCAAAGACTGCATTCATTTTAAAAGAAACCATAACCTTTATTTCATAGATAAAGGTTTTAAAAAGCTTTACGTAGATTATCAAATAATGATAATCTAAAATATCATGTTTACACACGACCATTACATAATGGTTTACAATACAAATATGTTACAACAAAATAAGTTTCTTGAATGCAGTTTTTACACAATATCATACAAGCATGGACTCCAAATCTCGTCCTTATTTAAGTATGCGACAGCGGAAGCTCTTAATATTCACCTGAGAATAAACATGCTTTAAACGTCAACAAAAATGTTGGTGAGTTATAGGTTTAACCTATATATATCAAATCGTAACAATAGACCACAAGATTTCATATTTCAATACACATCCCATACATAGAGATAAAAATCATTCATATGGTGAACACCTGGTAACCGACAATAACAAGATGCATATATAAGAATATCCCCATCATTCCGGGACACCCTTCGGATATGATATAAATTTCGAAGTACTAAAGCATCCGGTACTTTGGATGGGGTTTGTTAGGCCCAATAGATCTATCTTTAGGATTCGCGTCAATTAGGGTGTCTGTTCCCTAATTCTTAGATTACCAGACTTAATAAAAAGGGGCATATTCGATTTCGATAATTCAACCATAGAATGTAGTTTCACGTACTTGTGTCTATTTTGTAAATCATTTATAAAACCTGCATGTATTCTCATCCCAAAAATATTAGATTTTAAAAGTGGGACTATAACTCACTTTCACAGATTTTTACTTCGTCGGGAAGTAAGACTTGGCCACTGTTGATTCACGAACCTATAACAATATATACATATATATTAAAGTATGTTCAAAATATATTTACAACACTTTTAATATATTTTGATGTTTTAAGTTTATTAAGTCAGCTGTCCTCGTTAGTAACCTATAACTAGTTGTCCACAGTTAGATGTACAGAAATAAATCGATAAATATTATCTTGAATCAATCCACGACCCAGTGTATACGTATCTTAGTATTGATCACAACTCAAACTATATATATTTTGGAATCAACCTCAACCCTGTATAGCTAACTCCAACATTCACATATAGAGTGTCTATGGTTGTTCCGAAATATATATAGATGTGTCGACATGATAGGTCGAAACATTGTATACGTGTCTATGGTATCTCAAGATTACATAATATACAATACAAGTTGATTAAGTTATGGTTGGAATAGATTTGTTACCAATTTTCACGTAGCTAAAATGAGAAAAATTATCCAATCTTGTTTTACTCATAACTTCTTCATTTTAAATCCGTTTTGAGTGAATCAAATTGCTATGATTTCATATTGAACTCTATTTTATGAATCTAAACAGAAAAAGTATAGGTTTATAGTCGGAAAAATAAGTTACAAGTCGTTTTTGTAAAGGTAGTCATTTCAGTCGAAAGAACGACGTCTAGATGACCATTTTAGAAAACATACTTCCACTTTGAGTTTAACCATAATTTTTGGATATAGTTTCATGTTCATAATAAAAATCATTTTCTCAGAATAACAACTTTTAAATCAAAGTTTATCATAGTTTTTAATTAACTAACCCAAAACAGCCCGCGGTGTTACTACGACGGCGTAAATCCGGTTTTACGGTGTTTTTCGTGTTTCCAGGTTTTAAATCATTAAGTTAGCATATAATATAGATATAGAACATGTGTTTAGTTGATTTTAAAAGTCAAGTTAGAAGGATTAACTTTTGTTTGCGAACAAGTTTAGAATTAACTAAACTATGTTCTAGTGATTACAAGTTTAAACCTTCGAATAAGATAGCTTTATATGTATGAATCGAATGATGTTATGAACATCATTACTACCTTAATTTCCTTGGATAAACCTACTGGAAAAGAGAAAAATGGATCTAGCTTCAATGGATCCTTGGATGGCTCGAAGTTCTTGAAGCAGGATCATGACACGAAAACAAGTTCAAGTAAGATCATCACTTGAAATAAGATTGTTATAGTTATAGAAATTGAACCAAAGTTTGAATATGATTATTACCTTGTATTAGAATGATAACCTACTGTAAGAAACAAAGATTTCTTGAGGTTGGATGATCACCTTACAAGATTGGAAGTGAGCTAGCAAACTTGAAAGTATTCTTGATTTTATGAAACTAGAACTTTTGGAATTTATGAAGAACACTTAGAACTTGAAGATAGAACTTGAGAGAGATCAATTAGATGAAGAAAATTGAAGAATGAAAGTGTTTATAGGTGTTTTTGGTCGTTGGTGTATGGATTAGATATAAAGGATATGTAATTTTGTTTTCATGTAAATAAGTCATGAATGATTACTCATATTTTTGTAATTTTATGAGATATTTCATGCTAGTTGCCAAATGATGGTTCCCACATGTGTTAGGTGACTCACATGGGCTGCTAAGATCTGATCATTGGAGTGTATATACCAATAGTACATACATCTAAAAGCTGTGTATTGTACGAGTACGAATACGGGTGCATACGAGTAGAATTGTTGATGAAACTGAACGAGGATGTAATTGTAAGCATTTTTGTTAAATAGAAGTATTTTGATAAGTGTATTGAAGTCTTTCAAAAGTGTATAAATACATATTAAAACACTACATGTATATACATTTTAACTGAGTCGTTAAGTCATCGTTAGTCGTTACATGTAAGTGTTGTTTTGAAACCTTTAGGTTAACGATCTTGTTAAATGTTGTTAACCCAATGTTT
The DNA here is from genome assembly GCF_046630445.1 of Rutidosis leptorrhynchoides. Taxonomy (NCBI): domain Eukaryota; kingdom Viridiplantae; phylum Streptophyta; class Magnoliopsida; order Asterales; family Asteraceae; genus Rutidosis; species Rutidosis leptorrhynchoides. The sequence goes on from NC_092338.1 coordinate 289,055,622, forward strand.
ATAATATCAAATGAGATTTTAAATTATTATATTATCATGATATTATCATGTATGAATATCTCTTAATATGATATATATACATTAAATGTCTTTACAACGATAATCGTTACATATATGTCTCGTTTAAAAATCATTAAGTTAGTAGTCTTGTTTTTACATATGTAGTTCATTGTTAATATACTTTATGATATGTTTTCTTATCATAGTATCATGTTAACTATATATATATATATCCATATATATGTCATCATATAGTTTTTACAAGTTTTAACGTTCGTGAATCACCGATCAACTTGGGTGGTCAATTGTCTATATGAAACATATTTCAATTAATCAAGTCTTAACAAGTTTGATTGCTTAACATGTTGGAAACATTTAATCATGTAAATATCAATCTCAATTAATATATATAAACATGGAAAAGTTCGGGTCACTACATCAGGGGGTTATACACGTTAAGTTAGTTACCAAGTGCCCACGGTTAAACATATACTTTACATACTGTTTTGAAACGCTGTTGAAGCACTGAAATCTCGTGGCCTACCTTACATACTGTTAGACTTAAACTATAGCTCACCAACCTTTGTGTTGATGTTTTTAATCATGTTTTTCTCAGGTGCTTAAGGTTGCTTGCTTCCGCTGTTGTACTAGTCTTGCTGATTAGCCACCCGCTGCCTTGTTAGAGTTGTCACCGTATGAAACACTTTATCTTGCATTCAAACTTTAATACTTTTGAAACAATGATTTGTAACGACCTAAGGGTCACGCACTATTATATTTGCTTCTATTCATATAAGCATACTTTTGATGTAAAACATTCGACGTTAGTTATGACGTCACCTTTTATCATGAATGCAAACTTGTTTTGAAAACGCATATAGTGTTTGACCTTGTAATGATCATGTTGTTAATGGTCCGTACATGTTGATTTAGTACGGGGCATCACATTTGGTATCAGAGCATTGGTTGTAGGGAATTAGGATGCATTAGTGAGTCTGGACTGACCCGAGTAGGATTCACTAATAGGACTAATCTACAACTTGCTAGTTTACTTGTTTTCGCTGAACTTACTGCATGCTGCTGCTTACTTTTACTGCTATATGCCATATGCTGCTACATGTTTTCACTACTGCATGCTACTATTTACTTTCGATTGCATGCTACTCATGTACGATTCGTTATTATTGCCATGCTATTTACTGTTATACATGATCTAGACTGTCTTAGTTACTTTGCCTAATACGTGCTTGCTTTATGACTTACTGACGTGGAAAAAGTTATTTTTCCTTGTTCAGATGTCGGATATTCCACCTGTCATCATTTTGGACAGTGACTCAGACTCGTCAGCCACCTCACCGACCATTGTTGCTGATTCTCAGATGTCGTTGTCGACACCTTCCAGTGACTCAGGTGCTTCATCCTCTGGTGCCAGTAGTCATGCACATGCCCTAGTGGTTACCTCTGACGGAGCCGAGGACCTCCAAGAGATTCCAGCTCCACTTGCCCCCGGACCCTCGGAGCCACAGCACCATCCCGGTGGTGTTGTGATTCCCGCGGATCTTGGGGAAGGTCCAGTCTGTAATGAGCTTAACCATTGGTGCCGATACGCTCCTGATGGACGTCTCGTACCGATCGGACTTGCAGATACCGACAGATGATGGCCGCTCGAGGAGAGCCAGTACAGCCACCCGTGCAGCCACCTCCACATGATTCGGACGACCCATCCTCCGCTGACTCTTTATCCGACGAAACCTCCTCAGACGACTCCAGTGATGATAATTCTGATGAGGATCCTGATGATGAACCCTGTACAGCCACCCTCTACCCTCGCCGAAGAAGCAGTACCGTTTCGATGGTACCGTCATTCCGGGGATTAATGGAGGTTGAGCATTCACTGACGCATATGGTCGGCGTCATAGGGTTACCGTCCGTAAGCGGCTTGTGCCGTATCCTGCTGATCCCTTCATCCGTAAGCCTTACCGCTTCGCAGCCTCTACTTCTAGAGCCAAACTGTCTGCACCACCAACTCCACCAGCACCACCCGTACCGACTGCACCGCCTGCCCCACCATCTCTCTCTGTCGAGGAACTGATGAGGGAGTTGGACATCCTCCATGCTCGGTTAACTGAGCTCGAGGACCAGATGTCCCACGTATTGGACATCTTACACCCACCATCACCGTAGGGCTTTTGTAGTAGATTTCATTATGTAATCTAGTTGTAGTTTCATGTTTCACTTATGTATTGTACAAACCTATGCTGATGTATGTAACTTATTATTAATGAATGGAACTTTGCGTTATTTAATTCTTGCACGGTGTTCTATTTACGTTACTGTATGATTCTGTGGTATTTATACCTGGTTGTATTACTTAATAAACATGTGATGTGTTTATTCCATGTTGGTTACCATATACTGTATTATTACTATTTGAATACTGGATTTTGACTTGAGTCAAAATTTTTGTTTATAACACCATGGCCAACGGACGATCAACACCGACGACAGCCCAAATCGAGGAAATGATCAATGAACGAGTCACCACAGCTTTAGCAGAAATGAATCCCCAAGCTCCACCGCCACCAATTATCCAGCCCATTCGTAATGGGTGTACACACAAGGAGTTTCAAAGCTGCAAACCCCACAACTTTAGTGGAACGGAGGGGCCGGTTGGTCTCACTAGATGGTTGGAGAAATTAGAATCTGTGTTTCGAGTTAGTAACTGCTCAGAGGCGAATAAAACCAAGTTTGCTTTATGTACGCTGTCTGACGGCGCACTAACATGGTGGAACACGTTGGCTCAAGCAAAGGGTATTGATGAGGCATTTGCTACCCCATGGGAGGAATTCAAAGGGGCCCTAATTGAGGAATATTGCCCTAGGACCGAGATCCAGAAGATGGAGATTGAGTTTATGCAGTTGAAGGTTGTGGGAAACGAACTCGATGGTTACAATCGTAGGTATTTGAAACTAACCCTGATGTGTCCTACCATGGTTACCCCGGAGTTCAAGCGTATGGAAAGATATTTGTGGGGACTTCCTAAGTCCATTAAGGGAAACGTCACCTCGTCTAAGCCACCCAATGTCCCGGAAGCAATGCACATGGCGCATACCTTAATGAACCAAATCATCATCGATGAACCGGAAAAGGCAAAATCCGAAGCGGGTAGTAGTGATAAGCGTAAGTGGGATAACAACAAGGGTAGAGCCTATGATCAAAACCCAGCGAAGCGACATGAGGGTTTCAAAAGAAACAACAACGGTGGGAATCCCAATCCGAACACCAACTCGAACACCAACTACAAGGGTACTCTACCACAGTGCAAGAGGTGCTACAAGCACCATACCGGGTATTGTAATGTTGTTTGTGAAAAGTGCAAAAACATCGGGCATATTGGTAGGGACTGCAAGATCACCACCATGACTGGAAAGCTGAACCCCAATGGACCGAAAAAGTGTTATGAATGCGGACAAATGGGCCACTTCAGAAATGAGTGTCCCAACAAGCGAAAGGAAGGTGGACCACCGCATGGACGAGCTTTCAATGTTAATGCAAGGGATGCTCGTGAGAACCCCAACTTGGTGACTGGTATATTCACTATCAACAATCTATTAGCTTCTGTCCTATTTGATACTGGTGCCGATAGAAGTTATGTATGTAGACACTTTTGCGATAAGATAAATTGGTCGTTAGTTCCTTTAAAGGAGAGTATGCTTGTAGAGGTATCCAATGGAAAACTTGAGAAAGTTAACCATATTAGTTGAGGAGGTATTATCAATATAGCTGATGTGGATTTCGAAATTGACTTGATACCCATTAAGTTGGGGAGCTTTGATGTTATTGTCAGTATGGACTGGTTGACCAAGATAAGGGCTGACATTATCTGTGGAGATAAAGCACTTCGTATACCGCACGGAAATGATGAGCCACTGATTATCTACGGAGAGAGATGTAGATCGAAACTAAATCTCATTAGTTGCGTGAAAGCGCAAAAGATCATGAAGAAAGGACGTCTTGCCGTGCTAGCACATGTGAAAACATTAGAAATCGAGGTGAAGAGTGTGAATGATGTTCGAATTGTGAACGAGTTTTCCGATGTCATTCCGGAATAATTGCCTGGATTACCGCCGCCGAGAGCAGTAGAGTTTCATATCGATTTAGTGCCAGGAGCTGCACCTGTAGCTCGCGTACCTTATCGACTCGCACCTTCTGAAATGCAAGAGTTGCAGAGCCAATTACAAGAACTGCTAGACCGTGGATTCATCCAACCAAGTTTCTCGCCTTGGGGCGTACCTGTTTTATTTGTGAAGAAGAAGGATAGATCATTCCGCATGTGTATCGACTACCGTGAACTCAACAAATTGACGATCAAGAATCGGTATCCTCTTCCCCGAATTAACGATCTTTTTGATTAACTACAAGGATCGAGCGTTTACTCTAAGATCGATTTACGATCTGGTTATCACCAGTTGAGGGTGAAGGAGAGTGATGTGATGAAGACTGCATTCATAGATGATATCCTCATCTACTCTAAGAGCGAAGAAGAGCATGAGCAACACCTCCGACTAGTACTTGAACTCTTGAGACAAGAACAACTTTACGCCAAATTCTTCAAGTGTGAATTTTGGTTGAAGGAAGTCCAATTTCTGGGTCATGTTGTGAGTGACCAGGGTATCAAAGTTGATCCCGCCAAGATTGAAGCTATCAGCAATTGGGAAACCCCCACTCCTCCAACTCACATCCGCCAATTTTTAGGTCTCGTCGGTTACTACCGAAGATTTATTGAAGGATTCTCTCTGATTGCGTGTCCTTTGACCGCGCTGACTTACAAAGGAAAGAAGTTCATTTGGGAACCTGAACAGGAATCTGCATTTCAAACCTTGAAGAATAAGTTAACCACCACATCTATCTTATCACTTCCTGAAGGCAGTGACGATTTCGTCATTTATTGCGATGCTTCGAAGAGTGGTTTTGGTTGTGTACTGATGCAACGCATAAAGGTTATCGCTTACGCTTCTCGCCAACTGAAGATTCACGAGCGAAATTACACAATGCATGATCTCGATCTTGGAGTCATTGTCTTTGCATTAAAGCTGTGGAGACACTATCTTTATGGAACAAAGAGCCCTATTTTCACAGATCATAAAAGCCTCCAACACATCTTCGATCAGAAGCAACTAAACATGAGACAGCGACGATGGATTGAGATGCTGAACGACTATGATTGTGAACTTCGTTATCATCCTGGTAAGGCAAATGTTGTAGCCGATGCCTTGAGCCAAAAGGAGAGGATCGCACCTCTTCGTGTCTGAGCTCTGAACATCACCATCCATTCAAATCTCAAAAGCCAGATCCGAGTAGCCCAAGATGAGGCTCTCAAGGAGGAAAATATATCTCATGAACACTTGAACATTTTTGTCTCTCGATTTGAGGTTAGGGAGACTGGACTCCGATGTTATGCCGGAAGAATTTGGGTACCTCGTTATGGAGATCTACGAAACCTTATACTTGATGAAGTCCACAAGTCAAGATATTCGATTCATCCCGGAGCGGGAAAAATGTACCACGACCTTAAAGAACAGTATTGGTGGCCGAATCTTAAGAAGGACGTTGCAACTTATGTTGGGAAGTGTTTGACTTGCTCGAAAGTTATGGCCGAACATCAGAGACCTTCTGGGTTACTTTAACAACCGGAGATCCCGCAATGGAAGTGGGAAAGAATAACAATGGATTTCATTACAAAGCTACCAAAGATGGTGGGCGGATGCGATACCATTTGGGTTATCGTTGACCGTCTTACCAAATCTGCACACTTTTTAGCCATGAAGGAAATGGATACGATGGAGAGACTCGCTCAACTATACATCAAAGAGGTTGTATCTCGTCATGGTGTACCTTTGTCGATCATCTCAGATCCCGATCCCCGTTTTGCTTCTAGATTTTGGCGTTCCTTGCAAGAAGCCTTGGGAACTCGTCTCGACATGAGTACTGCTTATCACCCACAGACCGATGGTCAGAGCGAACGAATGATTCAGACTTTGGAGGACATGTTGCATGCATGTGTCATTGATTTTGGAAAGGCTTGGGAAAGGCATTTATCGCTAGCCGAATTCTCGTACAACAACAGTTATCACTCGAGTATTAATACCGCACCTTTTGAAGCATTGTATAGCCGCAAGTTCTGATCTCCTATTTGTTGGGCCTAAGTAGTCGAAAAGCAAATCACCGGACCCGAGGTAGTCCATGAAACAACGGAGAAGATTGCTCAAATTCAAGCTAGACTTAAGACGGCCCGTGATCGTCAAAAGAGTTATGCCGACCTTAAACGTAAAGACTTTGAATTCAACGTGGGTGACCGTGTAATGTTGAAGGTTTCACCTTGGAAAGGTGTGATTCGTTTTAGAAAGCGCGGAAAGTTAAACCCGCGATATATTGGTGTCATAACCCGTCCTTAACCATAAGAACGAGTTAGATAACGTATGATTTCATTGCGAGGTATTGACCTCTATATGCGACATTTTTAAAAGAACAACTGCATTTATTTTACATTACAAACCATAACTCTTATTTTAATACAAGCTTTAGACAATAAAAAGATGATTATCGTTTAGCGATAATCTTAGACTTACAAACTTTACATGTGATGATAACAATACGATTTCTAGCATATTTTACATTACAAATCCTCCGATATGCAGTTTTATTTTTGACAAAAATATGCATACTCAAGATCTTGTTTAAATTCAACATGTTGCAGCGGAAGCTTTTAGTTATCACCTGAGAATAGACATGTTTAAAACGTCAACATAAAGTTGGTGAGATATAGGTTTAATGCCGGCAGCGATATAAATATATAGACCACAAGATTTCATATATAAACATTTTAATAAAAATATTCTAAGTGGTTGAGCACTTGATAACCATACTTAACATTTAATCACGTCGCATATTCCCTTTATTATGAAATCTTACTACACCGTACCAAGTGTAGTCACGAAACGAAGTACTGTGCAACCGTTGAATACTGGTCGTCCAGTCCGGTTGGGGTTGTCAGGCCCGATAGATCTATCAACAGGATTCGCGTTTACAATACCGCTGTAAATAATAGTTACCAAGCTACAGGGAAGTATGCCAGTGGTACAACTCAACGTAGAATATATTTTTCAGTTACTTGTGTCCATATCGTAAAACATAAAATACATGTATTCTCATCCCGAAATATTTAGAGTTTAAAAGTGGGACTATATACTCACTTTTGCCTTGAAGATATATATATTTTGACTTGGTCTCCGGTTGATATCACGAACCTATCCATATATAATATATCAATATATTTTCATTTTAAACAATCGTCACATATATATACTTATAATACTTTTAATGTCTTCTTAGTCCGTAGTTAGCAATTCAATTTTAATGGTTCATATTTAGTTGTTTAATAAATAAATAAAACCCCCATCGAAATAAAACCCCATTTTATTTGTATTGGTCGGGATTAATCTTGACCCACGGTACCGGTGTTGTCAAATGACGTGTTGCGTACATAAAGTACCGGTGTTGTCAAATGACGTGTTGCGTACAATCATGGGATCTTATGATTAATCTTCTCGTATTGTTTACGGGTGATCCTGAAATATATAAAATTAAATTATGAGTACATATATATAAAATATCATGTTATTTTAAAAAGATGTGATTTATTTAATTTTTCTCCAATTATTTTCGTGGCTAAACTAGTCTTGGATATCCGATTTTGTTTTGGTCATAGTTTCTTCGTTACAACTCCGTTTTCGTTGGTTCAACTTGCCACTTCCTTGGATCGAGTCCTTATTTAAGAATATGAACTGTAAATACCTTAGTTTGTATTCGAAATCACAGGTCATAGGTCAAACTTTGGTGAAACTTATGAAGTTAATCATTTTCCATCATGTAAACAACCTTAAATGATTATTTTTCTAAAAATACTTATACTTTGAGTTAAATCATGAAATTTTTATGTGTTATCATATTCATAGTAAATATCATTTTTCCAGAAAATAAACCTCCAATTCAAGGTTCAAGATAGTTTTTAATTATCCAACCCAAAACAGCCCCCGGTTGCACTCCGACGTCGTAAAAACAGTTTTAAGGTGTTCTTTGAAAAACCAAGTTATACCTTGTTAAATTAGAATATATTTATGATATATTACAGGTCTTGAAGTATTTTAAAAGTTAAGTTAGAAGGATCTATTTAGTTTGCAAACAAGTTTGAAAACATTCAAACTATGTTCTTGTTGTTAAAATTTTATACCATAAAATAAGATAGCTATATATATATGAATCGAATAAGGTTATGAACAAAGTTACTACCTCAAGTTACTTGGACAAGATTGCTGTAAAAGAGGAATAAAAACCTAGAACCAAAAGAGTAATGGAGTTGGATCAAAAGGTTGGAAATAAACTTGTATTCTTGAAAGGATTATTGAAGTGTTCTTGGAAGGTTTTTCTTATGATGATTAAGGGTTGTTTTTGAGCTAGATCTTCATGGTAACTTGCTGAATTGTTGAAGGTGTTTAAGGGTTATGGAAGAGTGTGTGTTTAACTAAGAAATGATGTAGAAATTTGAATCAAAATAAAGTGCCCATGAAGCTTATAAAAAACGTGGAACTAAGGTGTTCATGACAAGATTTTAGTTTGTTATCTTATGTAATTAGTCAATAAGCTTCCAAATTCCAATTACCTTATACCTAGGGCATGAACAAGGGCTGGTTGGTGGTGATTTGATGTGTATATACCAATAGTAAATACGTATAGAAGCTAGGTATGATACGGGTACATATACTCCAGATATACGTATAGAAATCTTGTGAAAACGGAATGAGGATTCAAATATAGCTATCTTTTGTGAATATACTTATATGGTTTTATGTATTTAAGTCCTTAAAAAGTGATTAAATACATTATATATACGATATATGTATAAACATTATAGGTCATAAGTATTTATGTCAAATGACGTTACGTATGGTTATCGTTTTGAAAACTTAAGTTAGTAGTTTCAAAATATACTTATAACTTATTGTTATTAATACAAAATGAGGTATTAAAACATTCTTAGATCATGTTAAATATGTATATATACATATATATACACAAACGTATAATTATCATATGTTATATAGTTCGTGATATTATCGGTCAAACTAGACGGTCAAACGTTGTGTAAAACTCTTTTCAAAAACATAAATCTCAACAATTTAGATTGCTTATCATGTTGGTAAGGTTTAATTTATGTAAATATTAATCTTATAAGTATAGAACGATCGAAAAAAGTGCGGGTCATTACAGTACCTACCCGTTAAATAAATTTCGTCCCGAAATTTTAAAATTGTACCTATTTTGCGTCATCGAGAAACAAGTGTGGATACTTTTGTTTCATCTGATCCTCTCGTTCCCAAGTAAACTCAGGACCTCTTTGAGCATTTCAACGAACCTTAACGATCGGTATGTTGCTCTGCTTGAGCTGTTTAACTTCACGGTCCATGATTTCGATTGGTTCTTCGATGAATTGTAGTTTCTCATCGACATGGATTTCTTCAAGAGGAATGGTGAGATCTTCCTTTGCAAGACACTTCTTAAGGTTCGAGACGTGAAATGTATTATGTACTCCGGCGAGTTGTTGCGGTAACTCGAGTCGATAAGCTACCGGTCCAATGCGTTCGATGATCTTGAACGTGCCTACATATCTTGGGTTCAGTTTACCCCTTTTTCCGAAGCGTATTACACCTTTCCATGGTGACACCTTTAACATAACCATGTCACCGATCTGAAACTCTAATGGTTTCCTTCGGACATCGGCGTAGCTCTTTTGGCGACTACGGGCTGTTTTCAATCTCTCCTTAATTTGTACTATCTTATCAGTCGTTTCGTGTATGATCTCGGGACCAGTTAATTGTCGATCTCCTACTTCATTCCAACAAATAGGAGATCTACACTTCCTTCCATACAGTGCTTCGAATGGTGCAGCTTTAATGCTCGCATGATAACTATTATTATACGAGAATTCTGCTAACGGTAAATACTTATCCCATCCGTTTCCAAAATCGATCACACATGCCCTGAGCATGTCTTCAAGAGTCTGAATTGTTCTTTCACTCTGCCCGTCAGTTTGCGGATGATATGCGGTACTCATATCCAAACGAGTTCCTAGTGCCTCCTGTAGTGATTGCCAGAACTTTGAGGTAAATCTACTATCACGATCGGATATAATGGAAATAGGTATTCCATGCCTTGAAACAATTTCCTTTATATACAATCGTAATAATTTCTCCATTCTATCTGTTTCCTTTATAGGCAAGAAATGTGCAGATTTGGTAAGACGATCAACAATCACCCAAATGGTGTCGTATCCCCAGGTAGTCTTTGGTAACTTCGTGATGAAATCCATGGTAATACCATCCCATTTCCATTCTGGGATTTCTGGTTGTTGAAGTAACCCTGACGGCTTTTGGTGTTCTGCTTTGACTTTGGAACAAGTTAAACACTCCCCAACATATGTTGCAACGTCTGTCTTTAAATTAGGCCACCAATAATGTGTCTTAAGATCTTGGTACATCTTTCCAACTCCAGGATGTATCGAGTATCTTGTCTTATGTGCCTCGTTCAATATCAACTTCCTTAATCCACCCAACTTCGGTACCCAAATACGATTTGCAAAATATCGAATTCCATCTTCCCGTATAACGAGTTGCTTCTCATACTTCTTCATTATTTCATTTCCTATATTTTCTTTAGTAAGTGCTTCTCGTTGAACTTCTTTGATTTGTGAGTTGAGATTCATGCGAATTTTTATGTTCATCGCTCGTACTCGAATTGGTTCTCGTTCCTTTCTGCTTAGTGCGTCAGCCACCACATTCGCTTTCCCGGGATGATAACGAATTTCACAATCATAGTCGTTTATTAACTCGACCCACCTACGTTGCCTCATGTTCAGCTGTTTCTGATCAAAAATATGTTGAAGGCTTTTATGATCAGTAAACACAGTGCATTTAACCCCATACAAGTAGTGTCTCCATATCTTCAATGCAAACACGACTGCTCCCAGTTCTAGATCATGCGTCGTATAATTCCGCTCGTGAATCTTCAATTGTCGGGATGCGTATGCAATAACTTTCTTCCGTTGCATAAGAACGCAACCAAAACCTTGTCGCGAAGCGTCACAATATATTTCAAAATCATCGTTCCCTTCTGGTAACGATAAAATAGGCGCCGTAGTTAACTTCTTCTTCAGTAATTAAAATGCGTTCTCCTGCTCCGAGGTCCATTCGTATTTCTTCCCTTTTTGCGTTAATGCTGTCAACGGCTTAGCTATTCGGGAAAAATCTTGAATAAACCTTCTATAATAACCGGCTAAACCCAAAAATTGGCGTATCTGCATTGGTGTTTTAGGAGTCTCCCATTTTTCAATGGCCTCAATTTTAGCTGGATCAACCTGAATTCCTTTGCTACTAACAACGTGACCAAGAAATTGCACTTCTTTCAACCAGAAAGCACACTTAGAAAATTTAGCATATAGCTGTTCTTTTCTCAACAACTCTAATATCAACCTTAAATGCTGCTCATGCTCTTGCTCACTCTTGGAATAGATAAGAATATCATCAATGAAAACGATAAAAAACTTATCTAAATATGGACTACAAACTCGATTCATGAGGTCCATGAATACAGCTGGCGCATTCATCAATCCAAACGGCATGACCAAAAATTCGTAATGACCATAACGTGTCCGAAAAGCAGTTTTCGGAATGTCCTCTTCTTTGACACGTAATTGATGATAGCCCGACCTTAGGTCAATTTTTGAGTACACACATGATCCTTGGAGTTGATCAAATAAGTCGTCAATTCTCGGTAGTGGATACCAATTTTTGATAGTTAACTTATTTAATTCACGATAATCTATACACATCCTAAAAGATCCATCTTTCTTTTTAACAAATAAAATCGGAGCTCCCCACGGTGAAGTACTTGGTCGTATGAATCCACGATCCAGTAATTCTTTTAACTGACTCTGAAGTTCTTTTAACTCGGACGGTGCAAGTCTATATGGAGCACGGGCAACTGGTGCAGCTCCTGGTACTAAATCTATTTGAAATTCTACAGATCTAAATGGAGGTAATCCCGGCAACTCTTCCGGAAAAACTTCAGGAAAATCTCTTGCCACAGGCACGTCGTTGATGCACTTCTCTTTTTCTTTCTTTTCGACTTTATTAACATGTGCTAGAATAGCATAACATCCCTTTTCTAAACACTTCTTGGCTTTCAAACAGCTAATGAGTTTTAGCTTTGAGTTACCCTTCTCTCCATAAATCATCACCGGCATTTTATCCTTACAAGGAATGCGAATTGCCTTCTTGGCACACACAACTTCAGCTCCTACTTTGGACATCCAGTCCATGCCGACTATTACATCAAAACTTCCTAATTCTACGGGTATCAAGTCAATTTTAAACGTTTCACCGGCTAAATTTATTTTACAATCACGACAAATTTTATCGGCTTTAATTAGTTTACCATTAGCTAACTCAATCATGTACTTAGCATCTAGAGGTAATGATGAACAATTCAATTTAGCGTGAAAGTCTCTACACACGTAACTTCTATCAGCACCAGTATCAAATATAATAGATGCGGATAAGTTATTAATGGTAAACGTACCCATAACAAGCTCCGGGTCTTCACACGCCTCTCTAGCATTAATAACAAATGCTCTTCCTCGTGCAGATCCATTATTCTTCTCTGGATTTGGACACTGGCTCTTATAATGACCCTGTTTTCCACACCCATAACAAGTAATGGTAGCCAAAGCAGTTCTATTTGCATTGGTGGCAGGAGTCTTGATACCATTTGTATTTGTAACGAGAGCCCTACAATCTTCAGCAAGATGACCCTTTCGATTACATTTGTTGCATACCACATTACAGTAGCCATAGTGATGATTGTGGCATCGGTTGCATAAAGGATTTTGTCCTTTGTAACCAAAGCTTGAACCACTACCCGCACCTTGCGTGGTTTCTTGTTTCTTAAAAGATTGTTGTTGGTTACCTCGATCATAATTTCCATTCCACTTTCTTTTGTTACCTGATTCCTTCATATCAGTATTGGATACTTTCTTATCCATGATGACCTGATCCATAAGCTCGTTTGCCATGGTTATAGCTTCATGAATTGTCTTAGGTTTCGATGCTGTAACATTTGCCTTGACCTTTTTGGGCAAACCATCTTTGTACATTTCAATCTTCCGTTCTTCGGTTGGAACCAATTCAGGACATAGCAAAACTAATTCCATGAATCGCTGATTGTTGTTGGTGATTTCAGTACCAACAACCTTCAGGCTTCGTAATTCATCTTCCAACTTCCTAACCTCGTTCCTTGGACAATACTCGTTGATTAACATTGTTTTGAATTCTTCCCATGGAGTATCATAAGCTACATCTCCTCCTACAGCCTTCACAAAATTTTTCCACCACGTGAGTGCACTATCTTGTAAAGTGCACGATGCATACTTGGTCATGTCCTTTTCAACACAACCACTAATTTTAAACACAGTCTCCATCTTTTCTATCCACCGGGTTAAACCGATCGGTCCTTCTGTTCCACTGAATGATGAGGGCTTGCAAGCTTGAAAAGTTTTGTAGGTGCATCCTACACGAGGATTTGGGTTAACTGCAGTAGCTCTTGCAGCCTCGACCCATAACATTCTGTCGTTCACTCGTTGGTTGATGAATTCCTCGACTTCTTGTTCCGTCATTCGATTCAATTGCGCCATTTCCTAATGAAAGAAAATAATTATTCACATGGATTATTATAGATGTAGTGTGTATTTATAGTACATTATAGCTTGTTAATAATATGAACCAGGTATTATTATAAAAGCCTTTTCTTCTTATTAGCATTTTATAATTATATCTAGGGTAGTACCTACCCGTTAATGTCCATACTTAATAGCTTAGTACAGAACCAATTACTACCATCTAAATAATACTTAACCATGGAAAATTATTGCATTTCATACTTCACTATTTTACATATGCTTATCTTACATCGAATATTAAGCAAACCACACTAGTAATATTATACAAAACATTATATGATCCCATGGTTTAATACGGCAGTGCATCGTTTGGTCTATTTTCTAGGACGTTTAGGTTCAAGGAATGGCCTAACGCTTATCCTAGCTGTCTGCCTATATTTTGGCGGTGGGGCTGAAGAACTAGATGCCGGGATAGAACGAATAGGGATAGCGGGAATAGGGGTGGTAGTGTCTAGTGGAGTTGGTGCCACATCATCCTCACTAAACTCGGGATTTGAATTTTCTAATTCATTAGCCTTTCGTTTCTTTCCTAGTTCGAACTTGTCTTTTGTAATTTCCTGTATTTCTTCCTCGGGTTCACTTTCCTCCTCGGGTTCACTTTCTTCCTCGGGTTCACTTTCCGAGTTCTTTATAGTTGGTTCATCCGAAATTTGTGAGTCTTCCCCAAAGATATCATTTTCGTCATCGGATAGGTTAATGTCTGGAACACCATCTAAAGATTCTGATTCGGAGTCGCTGAATGTGATAACAAGTTTTGAGCCCGACATCTATCACACAACAACCAACCCATTAGTACTACATAATATTTATATATAAATTTTAACCAACAATGATAAGCAATGGTTTTTAAATCAGACCCGGTCAAAGTCCAGACTTACTAATGTATCCTAACGACTTATCAGTTAGACACACTAATGCAAACCTGGTTCGCTAAGACCACCGCTCTGATACCACATGTCATAACCCGTCCTTAACCATAAGAACGAGTTAGATAACGTATGATTTCATTGCGAGGTATTGACCTCTATATGCGACATTTTTAAAAGAACAACTGCATTTATTTTACATTACAAACCATAACTCTTATTTTAATACAAGCTTTAGACAATAAAAAGATGATTATCGTTTAGCGATAATCTTAGACTTACAAACTTTACATGTGATGATAACAATACGATTTCTAGCATATTTTACATTACAAATCCTCCGATATGCAGTTTTATTTTTGACACAAATATGCATACTCAAGATCTTGTTTAAATTCAACATGTTGCAGCGGAAGCTTTTAGTTATCACCTGAGAATAGACATGTTTAAAACGTCAACATAAAGTTGGTGAGATATAGGTTTAATGCCGGCAGCGATATAAATATATAGACCACAAGATTTCATATATAAACATTTTAATAAAAATATTCTAAGTGGTTGAGCACTTGATAACCATACTTAACATTTAATCACGTAGCATATTCCCTTTATTATGAAATCTTACTACACCGTACCAAGTGTAGTCACGAAACGAAGTACTGTGCAACCGTTGAATACTGGTCGTCCAGTCCGGTTGGGGTTGTTAGGCCCGATAGATCTATCAACAGGATTCGCGTTTACAATACCGCTGTAAATAATAGTTACCAAGCTACAGGGAAGTATGCCAGTGGTACAACTCAACGTAGAATATATTTTTCAGTTACTTGTGTCCATATCGTAAAACATAAAATACATGTATTCTCATCCCGAAATATTTAGAGTTTAAAAGTGGGACTATATACTCACTTTTGCCTTGAAGATATATATATTTTGACTTGGTCTCCGGTTGATATCACGAACCTATCCATATATAATATATATCAATATATTTTCATTTTAAACAATCGTCACATATATATACTTATAATACTTTTAATGTCTTCTTAGTCCGTAGTTAGCAATTCAATTTTAATGGTTCATATTTAGGTGTTTAATAAATAAATAAAACCCCCATCGAAATAAAACCCCATTGTATTCGTATTGGTCGGGATTAATCTTGACCCACGGTACCGGTGTTGTCAAATGACGTGTTGCGTACATAAAGTACCGGTGTTGTCAAATGACGTGTTGCGTACAATCATGGGATCTTATGATTAATCTTCTCGTATTGTTTACGGGTGATCCTGAAATATATAAAATTAAATTATGAGTACATATATATAAAATATCATGTTATTTTAAAAAGATGTGATTTATTTAATTTTTCTCCAATTATTTTCGTGGCTAAACTAGTCTTGGATATCCGATTTTGTTTTGGTCATAGTTTCTTCGTTACAACTTCGTTTTCGTTGGTTCAACTTGCCACTTCCTTGGATCGAGTCCTTCTTTAAGAATATGAACTGTAAATACCTTAGTTTGTATTCGAAATCACAGGTCATAGGTCAAACTTTGGTGAAACTTATGAAGTTAATCATTTTCCATCATGTAAACAACCTTAAATGATTATTTTTCTAAAAATACTTATACTTTGAGTTAAATCATGAAATTTTTATGTGTTATCATATTCATAGTAAATATCATTTTTCCAGAAAATCAACCTCCAATTCAAGGTTCAAGATAGTTTTTAATTATCCAACCCAAAACAGCCCCCGGTTGCACTCCGACGTCGTAAAAACAGTTTTTAAGGTGTTCTTTGAAAAACCAAGTTATACCTTGTTAAATTAGAATATATTTATGATATATTACAGGTCTTGAAGTATTTTAAAAGTTAAGTTAGAAGGATCTATTTAGTTTGCAAACAAGTTTGAAAACATTCAAACTATGTTCTTGTTGTTAAAATTTTATACCATAAAATAAGATAGCTATATATATATGAATCGAATAAGGTTATGAACAAAGTTACTACCTCAAGTTACTTGGACAAGATTGCTGTAAAAGAGGAGTAAAAACCTAGAACCAAAAGAGTAATGGAGTTGGATCAAAAGGTTGGAAATAAACTTGTATTCTTGAAAGGATTATTGAAGTGTTCTTGGAAGGTTTTTCTTATGATGATTAAGGGTTGTTTTTGAGCTAGATCTTCATGGTAACTTGCTAAATTGTTGAAGGTGTTTAAGGGTTATGGAAGAGTGTGTGTTTAACTAAGAAATGATGTAGAAATTTGAATCAAAATGAAGTGCCCATGAAGCTTATAAAAAACGTGGAACTAAGGTGTTCATGACAAGATTTTAGTTTGTTATCTTATGTAATTAGTCAATAAGCTTCCAAATTCCAATTACCTTATACCTAGGGCATGAACAAGGGCTGGTTGGTGGTGATTTGATGTATATATACCAATAGTAAATACGTATAGAAGCTAGGTATGATACGGGTACATATACTCCAGATATACGTATAGAAATCTTGTGAAAACGGAATGAGGATTCAAATATAGCTATCTTTTGTGAATATACTTATATGGTTTTATGTATTTAAGTCCTTAAAAAGTGATTAAATACATTATATATACGATATATGTATAAACATTATAGGTCATAAGTATTTATGTCAAATGACGTTACGTATGGTTATCGTTTTGAAAACTTAAGTTAGTAGTTTCAAAATATACTTATAACTTATTGTTATTAATACAAAATGAGGTATTAAAACATTCTTAGATCATGTTAAATATGTATATATACATATATATACACAAACGTATAATTATCATATGTTATATAGTTCGTGATATCATCGGTCAAACTAGACGGTCAAACGTTGTGTAAAACTCTTTTCAAAAACATAAATCTCAACAATTTGGATTGCTTATCATGTTGGTAAGGTTTAATTTATGTAAATATTAATCTTATAAGTATAGAACGATCGAAAAAAGTGCGGGTCATTACAGTTGGTCCTTTTGAAATCTTGGAACGTGTTGGACCCGTTGCTTACCTTCTGGATCTTCCAACTCAATTGAGCTTCGTTCATCCTACCTTTCATGTATCGAATTTGAAAAAGTGTCTTGCTGAACCGGAACAAGTCATACCTTTGGAAGAACTTACAATTGATGACAAACTCCACTTCGTGGAAGAGCCTGTTGAAATTATGGACCGTGAGGTCAAAACTTTGAAACGCAACAAGATTCCGATCGTCCGAGTATGATGGAATGCCAAACGAGGACCTACGTTTACCTGGGAGCAAGAGGATCAAATGATGCAGAAGTATCCTCACCTTTTCCCAACTCCTCCATCTACCTCAGCTTAAAATTTCGGGACGAAATTTTCTTTAACAGGTGGGTAATGTAACGACCCTGGATTTTCCAACGTTCAATTATTAATATTTATTATTAATGCTTGCGTGTTAATGAATGTATTTTATTACATTTACTTGTTACCATACATGACTTTAAATGCCCGACACGTCTTTGTGACACACGAACTTTTCACGAATAATATTTCGGATATTATTTGCATTCATGATTAATTATTATTAATCATATTTAATTAACTAGTGTTAATAGTTAATTACTTGGGCTTTGTTGGATTAACTTGTTAATAACTTGAACTTGGGCTTTTATTAATGTTAATGGACTTGGAAGCCCGCCCTACTTATCTTAATGGATTAATTTAGGAGCCCTTTTGTTGTAAGTAGTCCATTAAGGCTTAACTAGTTAGTTAGTGTCATGGAATCTAGTTACTTGTATCAATTACACCTTGTTCCCTTGCAAACACACTTTATTACTATTTTGAGCCAATTACAAGCAAAGAACTAGTGGGCTTTTCTCTTCCAAAACCGTGGGTTTGATGGGGTGGGAGGGAGAGTTCAAAAAAAAAAAATTTGTTACTTATTACTTGTATCCATTTCACTCTTTCACACACTTCATTTTACCTCACATTTTCTCTCATCTTTTCTCTCCATTCTTGTAAGTAACAAGCTTACTTTTCTCTTCTTTTTTCTTCATAAAAACTGAAATATATACATGCATATCATCATCATTTGTTTGTTTTGATACTTGTTCCTTGTTATTGTTTAATTACTTGTAGTTGTTATTGTTTCTTTACTAGTTATTAAGAATCAAACTTTCTAGTTTGTTCTTCATTTTATCTTGTTCATACAAGGACATACAAGGACCTAAGCTTTCTAATTATGGTTCTACACTTAATGTTTTAAAGAATTTAAAGTTCATGAGTTGTAAAATCATACTTGAAGTTCATGTTGTAAACTTAAAGTTTACTTTCTTAAAGATCAAAGCCTTGGCTTGAATCTTTAAAAGTGTGAACAACCATGAACTTGTTACTTGTTTATTTAGTTTATTTCTTCATATTATGTACATTTAAATTTGTGATTTTGGTTTTAATGGTCAAGTATTACAAGTTAAGCTTGATCTCATACTTCTTGAAACTAAAGTTAACTTTATAAGTTCAAGAACATGGAAGTATAACTTTCTAGTTATAACTTCATATACTTATGAAAGATCTAAGTTTCTATAGCTTATGGTCTACTTATTTTGTCATAATCAAGAGCTCATAAGCTTACATACACTTTACAAGATGAGAATCTAAGTTTAATAACTTATGGTTTCATGAAAGTAAAGATTCAAGTGTTATAACTTAGGATTTAACTTAGTAACTTTAGATCTAGACTTTTGGGTCTTGGATCTTCAAGATCTAACTAAGAACTATGTTCTACAACTTAAAATCTTGATTAGTTAGTTTACTTTCAAGTTTGTAGCTTAATATTACTTTTAGAGTTCATGTATGTGTCGGATCTAAGATCTTGATGTAACTTTGGTTCATCAAACTACTTGCAACACTTAATTGAGTTATGCTACTTGTCTTAGACATACAAAAGTGTTATGATGGTCAAACCTTAGTTAAGATGATGCAAACACATCAACGAGTTGTACACTTGAAGCTATATGCATCAAGGATGAGAACCGTGATGAGCATCGAGCACCAAGAACCCACCGGAACACACTATTTACTGTTTTCTGGAACTGATCAGAATACCTGGGCTACTATAAAGCTGATTTTCAGTTAGCTCTGTTCGAGTAGATAATTTTTCGTTCAAGACTCATCTTGATCCGAGTTACGGTTTAGGATCTATGGCCCTCCGAACGTCACTATGTCCTTTTAACGTTGTGCTGAAAATTCTGACCTACTCGCAATTAAACTGTCGCCACGGTCAAACGAAGACGAGTTTGGTTCTGGAATTTTTACAGCAACTAAAGGACTCATATGTGGAGCCATGGCCACTGGTTTCACCTCATTTCAATTTGTATAGAGGCCGTGATGACTGATCGAAGTCAGCCTTTGTTTTAGACTCTTTTCTAGAACGAAACTTACTTTATACTTTTTGTTTGATGATGAATGATGATGACCCTTAAGACCTAATTTACATACATTTAAACCTATTGGGACGATTTACTGACTTATTAATATTTGACTTAGGTTGAGGACTTTCCGGACCTACATACTTGCTTACTTTTCCCGAGTCAACTTTACTACTACTTTACCACTGTGAGTTATAGCATCCCTTTTTACTTTAACTATTTTGGGAACTGAGAATACATGCACATTTTACATTTTACATACTAGGAATGAGTACTTAAACTTTATATATGTGTGGGTTATACAACGGTATAAACTTTCCCCTTAGCTCGGTAATGTTTAGTCATTGGTCTTTGAACAGGTGAACGCGAATCTTAGATATGGATCCAAAGGGTTTGACATCCCCACTCGGGCTAGTAGCGCTAGCATTTAACGGGTGTTTAATACTTCGTAAACATACGCACTCGCCAAGTGTACTTTTAGGGGGTTATAAACGTTAAGTTAGTTACCAAGTGCCCACGGTTAAACATATACTTTACATACTATTTTGAAACGTTGTTGAAGCACTGAAATCTCGTGGCCTACCTTACATACTGTTATACTTAAACTATAGCTCACCAACCTTTATGTTGACGTTTTTAAGCATGTTTTTCTCAGGTGCTTAAGGTTGCTTGCTTCCGCTGTTGTACTAGTCTTGCTGATTAGCCACCCGCTGCCTTGTTAGAGTTGTCACCGCATGAAACACTTTATCTTGCATTCAAACTTTAATACTTTTGAAACAATGATTTGTAATGACCTAAGGGTCACGCACTATTATCTTTGCTTCTATTCATAGAAGCATACTTTTTATGTAAAACATTCGACGTTAGTTATGACGTCACCTTTTATCATGAATGCAAACTTGTTTTGAAAACACATATAGTGTTTGACCTTGTAATGATCCTGTTGTTGATGGTCCGTACATGTTGATTTAATACGGGGCATCACATATACGCCAATTTTTAGGATTGGCTGGTTACTACAGAAGATTCATTCAAGATTTTTCCAAAATAGCAAAACCCTTATCTGCATTAACGCATAAAGGAAAGAAATTTGAATGGAAGGATGAGCAGGAGAAAGAGTTTCAATTGTTGAAGAAAAAGTTAACTACAGCACCTATATTGTCATTGCCTGAAGGGAATGATGATTTTGTGATATATTGTGACGCCTCAAAGCAAGGCCTCGGTTGTGTATTAATGCAACGAACGAAGGTAATTGCTTATGCGTCTAGACAATTGAAGATTCACTAGTAGAATTATACTACACATGATTTGGAATTAGGCGCGGTTGTTTTTGCATTAAAAACTAGGAGACACTACTTATATGGGGTCAAAAGTATCATATATACCGACCACAAAAGTCTCCAACATATATTTGATCAGAAACAGCTGAACATGAAGCAGCGTAGGATTGAACTGTTGAACGATTACGACTTTGAGATTCGATACCACCCGGGGAAGGTGAATGTGATAGGCGACGCTTTGAGTAGAAAGGACAGAGAACCTATGCGGGTAAAAGCTATGAATATAATTATTCGTACTAATCTTACTACTCAAATAAAGGAGGCGCAGCAGGGAGTTTTAAAAGAAGGAAATTTGAAGAATGAAATACCCAAAGGATCGAAAAAATATCTTAATATTCGGGAAGACGGAACCCGATATAGGGCTGAAAGAATTTGGGTACCAAAGTTTGGAGATGTGAGAGAAATGGTACTTAAGGAGGCACATAAAACCAGATATTCAATACATCCCAGAGCGGGAAAGATGTACAAAGACCTCAAGAAACACTTTTGGTGGCCGGGTATGAAAGCCGATATTGCTAAATACGTAGGAGAATGTTTGACGTATTCTAATGTCAAAGCTGAACATCAGAAACCATCAGGTCTACTTCAACAACCTGAAATCCTGGAATGAAAATGAGAAAACATTACCATAGATTTCATTACTAAATTACCAATGACTGCAAGTGGTTATGATACTATTTGGGTAATAGTCGATCGTCTCACCAAATCAGCACACTTTTTGCCAATGAGAGAAGATGATAAATGTGACGACCCGAAAATTTCTGACCAAATTTAAACTTAATCTTTGTATGATTTCGACACGATAAGCAAAGCCTGTAAGGTTGAGCCTCAAAAAGTTTGAACTGTTTCATATATTCAATTGACCTTCGACTGCTCTCGACGATTCACGAACAATTAATTGTAAATAGATATGTGTGTATGTATATATAAATAATAATTCGAAATATAATTTGAAATATTATATGTTGTCGTTATTAAAAATTAATAAAATAAAAATAGGATATTGTAATAATTTTTATTTAAAATATATCTATATATATATATAAATAAAGTATATTAAAAATAAATATTAAATGATTGTAATACTCGTTTGATGTTTCGATTGATATTAAGCAAACTAAATTCAATTCAAACTTATATGATTTTAAAATAAACGGTGATCCAAAAATGAGCCATATAAATTTTAGACTTATTAAAAATATATTTAGAAGCTAATTAATAAATTTCAGAATTTTTCATATTTTACCCAGAATCGAGAGGGACAGTTGATGTAATTTTTTTATTAAATTAATGATTGAATTTTATACCATAATGACCAAAATAAATAAAGGAATTTAATTTAAAAATATGGGATTTTTCCGAAGACTTTTATCCGCCACTGATTAACAACGGGGTACGATATAACAGTCCGTATTAAATCGTCGGTAGAGTAACTACAAGAATTAAGGCTGCTGATGATTATTAGTCACATTTCTTATTTAAGTTATTATTAAATATTAAATGTTACATCTATTGTTTCCCTGTTTTCTCCACTCACGTTTTCTCCACTCAATAGCATAGATATTTTATATATACACATGTGTGCATACAATTAAGGGAAGAACCATTTGAACCATATTACTACTACACCCTATTGATTAGTTCGAAATAATTCCATCACCACCATCACCTCTACCCTTAAACCACCGCCAAAACTCCTCTATCCGTTACCTTAACATCATCATTATCCAACCTTCGTGACTACCGCTGTTCTAATACTTTGGATTGCTGTCACTATTTGCAATCACCACCCATATCAAACAAACACCTTCTTGTTGTAATATTGATCGACCACCATAGTAGCTACCTTTGAAACTGCCATCTTCATCTTCTCCTTTTGCTACTGCTGCAACCCCTGCCAACTCAGTTTCTGTTTGATTCAGGATGACACAATCACCACCAAACCACCTTTTTCTCCGAAAAACCAATCACCATAAGAACACAATGAAAATACCATGGTGGTTGTCGTTATTTTTTTTTCTATTTCTAGCTACAAGTAGAGCAGCAAAAGCTGCTATAAGACACCACTCAGGCCACCAAAATCATCACCATAAACCTCACCACAAATCACAAAATTATGAACTACCGATCCACCATCATCATTATTTTTTTTCTTTTTCTTTGGTTTTCTGTTTCTGCTCGATAACTCACAAAACCGAACCCATTGACAGCTATTATTATTTGTTTATGATTCGAAACAAAACCCAGAGAGATGAACACCACTTCTGGTTTACAAACACCCTCACCTACTTTAATCTCCGAGAACCTATCACCACCTTCTTTCTCTCTTCCTCTCTCTCGTCTCTCTCTCTCTCTCAGTTTCATGTTTTCTGTTGCAATCAAAACTATAACAATCACCAAAAACCTATGAACAATCACCATTGAAACCACCATAAACAACCGATTACCACCCCAACAAAGTCCGTTTAAAAATATTAATGTTGTACGCGTTTTTCTATTCCACTCGATGTCTGCTGCTGTGCAGCTAATTTGTTTTGGTTCCTGCTTGTTTAAACCGTAGATGAAGATGATGATATGGCACATTTGAGATAAGGATGTGGGAAGATATGAAAACGATAGTGGATGATGACGAGAGGATGACTGCAATTTGTTTAACCCTGTTACGATTCCTTTTTTTAACAGAACACTTTTTATTTAATTTAAATAGGCTTGTAAATTTGTCTTAGTAATCTTACTGGTGGGCTGCTCATTTGTGGATCCAAGTAGTCACTTAAATGGGCTCCTTCAATATTTAATTGGGCTGCTACAAATTTACAAAACCCAATTTGTTAACTCATACGGCTACGTCTGCTTCATTTGTCGAACCCCAAACCAAAAATCAAACACCATTCTGTTTAAGTTGATGTTCTCAGTAGAGATGTTATGATGATGATGATGATCATAATGATACGCGTATGATGATGGGTAACGATGATAGATGATGAATATAATCATGATGATGATGATAGTAATAAATTAAAAACGATGGTGATGAGAGTCAATATGATTATGATTATGATTATGATGGTTATGTTCGATTAAATCGAAGAAGAAGAAGAAACAGATACGATATATATTAAATGAAATTAAAGTATATATTATAACAGAAAATGAGAAGTAGAGGAATGGTTAGGCGGGTGTGGGTTTGAACGAGATGTTACGGGTCATGTATATTTGGGTGGTAATAATTTCAGAAGTACACGAACAGAGGGATGGTTAAGACTATTATCGGGTTAGCGGGACGTCGCGGGTTCAAACCCGGACTTGGGCATTTTTTTAGGACTACTCCTTTGAGGTAGTTTACTTATTACTCATTTTATTATTATTATTATTATCATTTTTATTGTAAGTAGTATTATTATTGAAACTAAGTTTTTTTATAAAAATTATCATATTTATTATTAGAAGTATCATTATTATTATTATTATTATTATTATTAGAATTATCATTATTTTTATCATTATTATTTTTATTATCATTTTTATTATTTCTAACACTAATATTATTATTTTTATCATTATTATTATTAGAATTATTAATATATCAAATAAGATTTTCTATATAAAAATATATTATTTACATAAAACATAACTATATTAATATGTTTGTAATAAATATTAAATATCTATTTAATGTATATAAAAATAAATATAGTTAATTTAGTTATTAATGAAACGTACAAGTAACTAAAATAACAATTTACAATAATACCTAAATTTGTTCGATTACCATTATATGTGTTAATATACATATAAATGATATAGGTTATTGAATCCGAAGCCAACCCTGCATTGTTCAATATCGTCATATGTATTTTTACTACAAAATACATTAAGTGAGTTCATTTGCTCCCTTTTACTCTTTACATTTTTGGGACTGAGAATACATGCGCTGTTTTTATAACTGCTTTATTAAATGCTTTTGAAATATATTTTGAACTGAGAATACATGAAATGCTTTTATAAATGTTTAACGAGATAGACACAAGCAAAACATTCCTCGAATGAATTATTATGCAGACAGAAGTTCTGTGGATTATTATTGATTTAAGTGGACATGATAATTGCCACCAATTGATGAATATATTTTCCCCTGATTATTATTGCTTGGTAACCTAAGAATTAGAATCTGGTATGGCCCTAATTCACGCGAATTCTAAAGGTAGCTACCGGGTTTAACACCCCCACCCAGAATGTTCACTAGACGGAAGAGCTAGTGGGCGTGGTCTTTAGTACTTCGAAGTTTATATATTATACAGACGAGATGTTCTGTTTTGGGGATATTATTGATGCACCTTATATGTTAAGGTCGGTTACCATGTTGAGCAATGAAATCAAAATGAATGTTATGTATCGAGAGAATGATTTTTATACACATGTTATGTGTATTAGTTTTGTGCACGAGATATGTGCATGATTATTTAAAAAACGCGAGGCAACCTACGGGGGAGAAAAGGATACGAACCTACTCTGCTAAGCATTATGAAAAATGGTTTCGTACACGAGATAGGTGTACTGTATTTGAATCTTGTGGTCTATCAAAATGATGAATTTTATTGTTTACGATAAACCTATGAACTCACCAACCTTTTGGTTGACACTTTAAAGCATGTTTATTCTCAGGTATGAAAGAAATCTTCCACTGTGCATTTGCTCATTTTAAAGATATTACTTGGAGTCATTCATGGCAAATTTCAAAAGACGTTGCATTCGAGTCGTTGAGTTCAACAAGATCATTATTAGGTCATTGATAGTTTGATATATTATGAAATGGTATGCAGCCGTCAATTTTCGATGTAAAGAAAGATTGTCTTTTAAAAACGAATGCAATGTTTGTAAAATGTATCATATATAGGTCAAATACCTCGCAATGAAATCAACTATCGTGAAACGTTTATAATCGGTATGAACGGGTCCTTTCAATAAAATGGAGAAGTTGGCACGTTACCTCGCAATAAAATGGAGAAGTTGGCACGTTTATAATCGTTTATAATCGGTATGAACTATTTAACCTGTATCATATATAGGTAAAATACCTCGCAATGAAATCAACTTGAAGGAAGTCGTCTCCAGACATGGAATACCAGTCTCTATTATCTCTGATAGAGATGACAAATTTGTTTCAAGATTCTGGCAGACGTTGCAACAAGTATTGGGGACTCTTCTAGACATGAGTACTGCCTATCACCCACAAACTGATGGTAAAAGTGAAAGGATGATACAGACCCTTGAAGACATGCTACGAGCATGTGTCATTGATTTCGGAAACAGTTGGGATCGACATCTACCGTTAGCAGAATTTTCCTACAACAACAGTTACCATTCGAGTATTGAGATGGCGCCGTTTGAGGCAATTTATGGTAGAAAGTGCAGGTCTCCAATTTGTTAGAGTGAAGTGGGGGATAGACAGATTAAAGGTCCAGAAATTCTCCAAGAAACTACAAAGAAAATCATTCAAATTCAACAATGGTTGAAAACCGCCCAAAGTCGACAAAAGAGCTACGCGGACATTAAGAGAAAAGATATAGAATTTGAGATTGAGAGATGGTCATGCTTAAGGTTTCACCTTGGAAAGGCATTATTCGATTTGGTAAATGGGGGAAACTAAATCCAAGGTACGTTGGGCCATTCAAGATTATAGATCGTGTCGGACCAGTAGCTTACCGACTTGACTTACCTCAACAACTCGCCGGGGTACATAATACTTTTCATGTCTCGAATCTGAAGAAATGTTTTGCTAAAGAAGATCTCACTATTCCATTAGACGAAATCCAAATCAATGAAAAACTTCAATTCATCGAAGAACCCGTCGAAATAATGGATCGTGAGGTTAAAAGACTTAAGCAAAATAAAATACCAATTTTTAAGGTTCGATGGAATGCTTGTAGAGGACCCGAGATCATATGGGAACGTGAAGATCCGATGAAGAAGAAATACCCACACCTATTTCCAGAAGATGCGTCAACACCTCCGGTAGCTTAAAATTTCGGGACGAAATTTATTTAACGGGTAGGTACTGTAGTGACCCAAACTTTTCCATGATTATATATTAAATGAAAACTATATTTGCATGATTAAATGTTTCCAACATGTTAAGCAATCAAACTTGTTAAGACTTGATTATTTGAAATGAGTTTCATGTAGACAATTGACCACCCAAGTTGACCGGCGATTCACGAACGTTAAAAACTTGTAAAACTTACATGATGATATATATATGGATATACATATATATATATATATATATATATATATATATATATATATATATATATATATATATATATATATATATATATATATATATATATATAGTTAACAGGAGATTTTGATAAGTAAGTATCTCCATAAGTATATTAACAATGAGTTATGTACATAAAAACGAGACTATTGAATTAAGAAACTCGAAACGATATATATAACGATTATCGTTATAACAACGTCTTACTAAATGCATATGAATCATATTAAGATATTGATACACTATGCTTAACATGATAAAATGATAGTTAAATATATCATTAAGGGTCTTAACAACAAACTACATATGTAAAACAAGAATACTAACTTAAGAGTTTCGAAACAATATATATATGTAACGATTATCGTTGTAATAGTATTTTAACATATATATATATATATATATATATATATATATATATATATATATATATATATATATATATATATATATATATATATATATATATATATATATATATGATGTTAAGATATATTTATACACCATGTTATCATGTTAACATAACAATTTAATATCTCATTTAAGTATAATAACAATGAATTAATTACATTTAACAAGATCGTTAACTTAAAGGTTTTGAAACAACACTTACATGTAACGACTAACGATGACTTAACGACTCAGTTAAAATGTAAATACATGTAGTGTATTAAGATGTATTAGTACAATTTTGAAAGACTTCAAAACACATATCAAAGTACTTCTACTTAACAAAATTGCTTACAATTGCATTCTCATTCATTTTCATCAACAATTCTACTCGTATGCACCCGTATTCGTACTCGTACAATACACAACTTCTAGATGTGTTTACTATTGGTATATACACTTCAATTATCAGCTCTTAGTAGCCCTTGTGAGTCACCAAGACATGTGGGAATGATCATTTGGTAACTAGCATGAAATATCTAACAAAAATACAAACTAATGGAGCCTATATGGAGACCTCAAATTCACGTGAATGAGCAAGCTCACAAACACTTTAATTTTCCAACTTTTATGCATTAAATTACTCTCTCTTAATTCCTCTCATATTGTTCTAAGTGTTCTTCATCATCTTCATCAAAATCTACATAATCTAGCTCTTAAATCCATACATATACTAACTTACAAAACAACAACTCAAGAATACATCAAGAACACTTCCAAGTTTGTTAACTTACTTCCAATCTTGCAAATCCATTTCAAGTGATCCTCCAACCTCACTAAATCTTTGTTATTTACAGTAGGTTATCATTTTAATTCAAGATAATACTCATATTCAAACTTTGATTCAATTTCTACAACTATAACTATCTTAATTCAAGTAGTAATCTTACTTGAACTTGTTTTCGTGTCATGATTCTGTTTCAAGAACTTTCAAGCCATCCAAGATCCTTTGAAGCTAGATCATTTCTTATCACTTCTAGTAGATTTACCTACTATACTTGAGGTAGTAATGATGTTCATAACATCATTCGATTTATATATATATATATATATATATATATATATATATATATATATATATATATATATATATATATATATATATATATATATATATAACTTTTTCAAAGATTTAAACTTGTAATCACAAGAACATAGTTTAGTTGATTCTAAACTTGTTCGCAAACAAAGTTAATTCTTCTAACTTAACTTTTAAAATTAACTAAACACATGTTCTATATCTATATTATATGCTAACTTAATGATTTAAAACCTGGAAACACGAAGAACACCGTAAAACCGGACATACGCCATCGTAGTGAAACCGGGGGCTGTTTTGGGTTAGATAATTAAAAACTATGATAAACTTTGATTTAAAAGTTGTTCTTCTGGGAAAATGATATTTCTTATGAACATGAAACTATATCCAAAAATCATGGTTAAACTCAAAGTGGAAGTATGTTTTCCAAAATGGTCATCAAGACGTCGTACTTTCGACTGAAATGACTACCTCTTACAAAAACGACTTGTAACTTGTATTTTAGACTATAAACTTATACTTTTTCTGTTTAGTTTCATAAATTTCAGTTCATTATGAAACCATAGCAACTTGATTCACTCAAAACGGATTTGAAACGAAGAAGTTATGGGTAAAACAAAATTGGATATTTTTGCTTGTTTTAGCTACGTGAAACTTTGTAACAAATCTATACTTAACTAACTTATATTGTATTATACATGTATTGTAACATATATTATGTAATCTTGATAGACCATAGACACGTATACAATGTTTTGACATATCATATCGACGTCATCTATATATACTATTTGGAACAACCATAGACACTCTATATGCAGTAATGCTCGAGTTAACTATACAGGGTTGAGGTTGATTCCAAAATAATATATATACTTTGAGTTGTGATTGAGTCTGAGACTTGTATACACTGGGTCGTGGATTGATTCGAGATAATATATATTGATTTATTTCTGTACTACTAACTGTGGACAACTAATTATGGACTACTAACGTTGGACTGTTAACTTAACAAACTTAAATCGTTAAAACATAATAAAAAATATGGTATGAATATATTTCTATCATACTTTGATATATGTATATATTTGTTATAGGTTCGTGAATCGACCCGTGGCCAAGTCTTATTTTCGACGAAGTAAAAATCTGTGAAAGTGAATTATAGTCCTACTTTTAAAATCTAATATTTTTGGGATGAGAATACATGCAGCTTTATAAATGTTTTACAAAATAGACACAAGTACGCGAAACTACATTCTATGATTGGATTATTAAACCGAAGATTGCCCCTTCAAGTCTGGTAGCATAAGAATTAGGGAAATGGCCCCTAATTGACGCGAATCCTAAAAATAGATCTATTGGGCCTAACAACTCTCATTCAAGTTATGAATGGCTTTAGTACTTCGATTTATATGGTGATTATGATTGCCAATTTATGACATACTTGTGAGTATGCGTGGAATATTCTATATGCATTAAGTTAATGTCGGTTACCAGGTGTTCATCATATGAATGATTTTTATACACTTGCGAGTGTAAGATTATTGAATAAATGAAATCTTGTGGTCTATTATTACGATTTGATAAATATATAGGTTAAACCTATAACTCACCAACATTTTTGTTGACGTTTTAAGCACATTTATTCTCAAGTGATTATTAAGAGCTTCCGCTGTTGCATGCTAAATAAAGACAGGATTGGAGTCTGCATGCTTGTATAATATTGTTTAAAAACTGCATTCGAAGACTTAAGTTGTTGTGTAATATTATTGTAAACCATTATGTAATGGTCGTGTGAGAACGCTATATTTTAGATTATCATTATTTGATAATCTTCGTAATGTTTATAAACCTTTATCGATAAAATAAAGGTTATGGTTTGCTTTTAAAAATCAAATGCAGTCTTTGAAAAACGTCTCATATAGAGGTCAAAACCTCGCAACGAAATCAATTAATATGAAACGTTTATAATCGATATGAACGGGACATTTCAACACGGAATCGAGTTTGCAGATGATACTGATTCGGAACCCGAGATGGAAATCGAGCACGAGGATGAGCCCAAAGGAAAGGAACCGGAAGAAGATCCTGAGGAAGACTCGGAACCCGAATCCGAATCCGAACCTGACTTACCTGATTCACCCCAGTCACCTTTTGTTGATCCCGACTATGTTAACCCTACGGACCAAAAGGCCACTGTAGGATACCGAAAGGACCTACCCGAGCTAATAACCCATTTTACAATAGTTTTCGCTATGATAACCAGTCACTTGAGATGTGTCACCGTTTTCATCCCTATGACGCTTCTACATCTACTTCTAAACCTAGTACCTCCACTGCTGCTGCCAATGACAACAACCCTAATGACCTCACGTTACGAGTCGAAAACTTGGAGAAGATGGTCGAGTATTTGTTGAAGGAGCTTCAAAAACACAAATAGAGATCGCTTGTTTAGAATTGTTCCACGCTATTGAATACTATTTGGATATTATTGTTTATTATTTAATTTTCGCACATACATTGCTAGATGTGGTTTTAATTATGTGGTTTTACTTATGACATGAGGGATATGTTACTTTCATTGGTTTTGCATGATTTATGAACGAGAAATTTTATTACATTAAGTGTTGGATTTACTAATGATTGATCATGCTTAGTGTTGCTACTGCTATTGTTAATTAGTGTTAATGTTACTAGTGTACATTGTTCTTATTATTGTTACTACTAAGCGCTATGTATCACTACTACTTATTTCTAGTCCTACTAGAATCGTTATGATTTAATATTACCTACTATGCATCACTACTCGTTGCTAGTATATTTTATTATAGCCTTGTTTATTATTGGAACTAGCATGCTATGCTATTCTGCATCGAAGTGCTCCCCATAGTGAAGAACATCAGGGTTGCGATGCTCTGATTTGTGTCAGGTGTAAGGAGGCGTGCTACATGGCCAAACACTTCAGAGATGAACATCCAATACTGTTTGTGAAGAAGAAGGATGGATCTATGAGACTCTGTATTGATTATAGGGAGTTGAATAAGTTAACTATCAAGAATAGATATTCGTTGCCGAGGATTGATGATTTATTTAATCAATTGCAAGGATCAGCGTGTTACTCTAAGAACAATCTGAGATCAGGTTATCATCAGATGAGAATAAAAGAGGCAGATATAGCGAAGACAGTGTTTAGGACATGCTACGGTCATCATGAATTTACTGTAATGCCATTTGGATTGATGAACGCACCGGCCGTGTTCATGGATCTCATGAACCGTGTGTGTAAGCCATATCTAGACAAGTTTGTTATTATGTTTATCGATGATATTCTGGTATACTCTAAAAATGAGAAGGAACATGAACAACATCTCCGTTTGTTACTAGAGATGCTCGGGAAGGAGCAGTTGTACGCGAAATTTTTGAAATGTGACTTTTGGCTGCAGGAAGTGCAATTTTTTGGGTCATATCGTAGGTGTCAATGGTATCCAAGTTGATCCTGCGAAGATAGAGATGGTTAAGAAATGAGAGACTCCTAAGTCGCCAATGCAGATACGACAATTCTTAGGTCTTGTCGGTTATTATAGAAGATTCATCGAGGGATTTTCTACTATTTCCTGACCGTTAACAGCATTGACTCACAAGGGTAAGAAGTATGAATGGACAGAGTTGCATGAATCTGCATTTCAGTTGTTAAAAGAGAAATTAACGACTACACCGATTTTGTCTTTACTCGAAGGAACCGAGGATTTCGTAGTTTACTGCGACTCTTCACAACAAGGTTTTGGTTGCGTGTTGATGCAACGTAAGAGAGTGATTGCATATGGATCACGAAAATTGAAGATACATGAGTTGAATTACATGACTCACGATTTAGAACTTGGTGCTGTAGTCTTTGCACTGAAGATGTGGAGACATTATTTGTAAGGTACTAGGTTTACTGTTTTCACGGACCACAAGAGCTTGCAGCATATTTTCGATCAGAAACAGCTTAATATGAAACAGAGACGTTGGATTGAACTATTGAACGACTACGACTGTGACATTAGCTATCATCCTGGTAAGGCTAATGTAGTGGCAGATGCTTTAAGTAGGAAGGAGAGAGTTAAGCCTATTCGAGTTAGAGCATTGAACTTGACTATTCGAAGGAACCTTACTTCTCAGATACATAACGCACAGTTAGAGGCGTTAAAAGAAGAGAACGTTGCTACCGAATCGCTTTGAGGAATCGATAAGAAGTTCATTACTCCAGATGATGGAACCCGATATTTTATCGACAGAATTTGGGTACCGATCTTTGGCGGATTAAGGGAACTAGTGCTAGAAGAGGCACACAAGACAAGGTATTTTATTCACCCTGGATTCGACAAGATGTACCAAGATCTTAAGGCACTATATTGGTGGCCTAATATGAAAGCTGATATCGCTACTTATGTTGGTAAGTGTTTGACTTGTGCTAAAGTTAAGGCAGAGCATCAAAAACCGTCAGGATTGTTAACACAGCCAGAGATTCCACAATGGAAATGTGAGAATATTACAATGGATTTTATCACTAAGTTGCCTAAAACTGTAGGAGGTTATTGAAATGTCCCGTTCTTATTGATTAAAAACATTCCATATTAATTGATTTCGTTGCGAGGTTTTGACCTCTATATGAGACGTTTTTCAAAGACTGCATTCATTTTTAAAACAAACCATAACCTTTATTTCATAAATAAAGGTTTAAAAAGCTTTACGTAGATTATCAAATAATGATAATCTAAAATATCCGGTTTACACACGACCATTACATAATGGTTTACAATACAAATATGTTACATCGAAATCAGTTTCTTGAATGCAGTTTTTACACAATATCATACAAACATGGACTCCAAATCTTGTCCTTATTTTAGTATGCAACAGCGGAAGCTCTTAGTATTCACCTGAGAATAAACATACTTTAAACGTCAACAAAAATGTTGGTGAGTTATAGGTTTAACCTATATATATCAAATCGTAACAATAGACCACAAGATTTCATATTTCAATACACATCCCATACATAGAGATAAAAATCATTCATATGGTGAACACCTGGTAACCGACATTAACAAGATGCATATATAAGAATATCCCCATCATTCCGGGACACCCTTTGGATATGATATAAATTTCGAAGTACTAAAGTATCCGGTACTTTGGATGGGGCTTGTTGGGCCCAATAGATCTATCTTTAGGATTCGCGTCAATTAGGGTGTCTGTTCCCTAATTCTTAGATTACCAGACTTAATAAAAAGGGGCATATTCGATTTTGATAATTCAACCATAGAATGTAGTTTCACGTACTTGTGTCTATTTTGTAAATCATTTATAAAACCTGCATGTATTCTCATCCCAAAAATATTAGATTTTAAAAGTGGGACTATAACTCACTTTCACAGATTTTTACTTCGTCGGGAAGTAAGACTTGGCCACTGGTGAAATGTCCCGTTCTTATTGATTAAAAATGTTCCATATTATTTGATTTCGTTGCGAGGTTTTGACCTCTATATGAGACGTTTTTCAAAGGCTGCATTCATTTTAAAATAAACCATAACCTTTATTTCATCAATAAAGTTTTAAAAAGCTTTACGTAGATTATCAAATAATGATAATCTAAAATATCCTGTTTACACATGACCATTACATAATGGTTTACAATACAAATATGTTACAACAAAATAAGTTTCTTGAATGCAGTTTTTACACAATATCATACAAGCATGGACTCCAAATCTCGTCCTTATTTAAGTATGCGACAGCGGAAGCTCTTAATAATCACCTGAGAATAAACATGCTTAAAACGTCAACAAAAATGTTGGTGAGTTATAGGTTTAACCTATATATATCAAATCATAATAATAGACCACAAGATTTCATATTTCAATACACATCCCATACATAGAGATAAAAAGCATTCATATGGTGAACACCTGGTAACCGACATTAACAAGATGCATATATAAGAATATCCCCATCATTCCGGGACACCCTTCGGATATGATATAAATTTCGAAGTACTAAAGCATCCGGTACTTTGGATGGGGCTTGTTGGGCCCGATAGATCTATCTTTAGGATTCGCGTCAATTAGGGTGTCTGTTCCCTAATTCTTAGATTACCAGACTTAATAAAAAGGGGCATATTCGATTTCGATAATTCAACCATAGAATGTAGTTTCACGTACTTGTATCTATTTTGTAAATCATTTATAAAACCTGCATGTATTCTCATCCCAAAAATATTAGATTTTAAAAGTGGGACTATAACTCACTTTCACAGATTTTTACTTCGTCGGGAAGTAAGACTTGGCCACTGGTTGATTCACGAACCTATAACAATAGATACATATATATCAAAGTATGTTCAAAATATATTTACAACACTTTTAATATATTTTGATGTTTTAAGTTTATTAAGTCAGTTGTCCTCGTTAGTAACCTACAACTAGTTGTCCACAGTTAGATGTACAGAAATAAATCGATAAATATTATCTTGAATCAATCCACGACCCAGTGTATACGTATCTCAGTATTGATCACAACTCAAACTATATATATTTTGGAATCAACCTCAACCCTGTATAGCTAACTCCAACATTCACATATAGAGTGTCTATGGTTGTTCCGAAATATATATAGATGTGTCGACATGATAGGTCGAAACATTGTATACGTGTCTATGGTATCTCAAGATTACATAATATACAATACAAGTTGATTAAGTTATGGTTGGAATAGATTTGTTACCAATTTTCACGTAGCTAAAATGAGAAAAATTATCCAATCTTGTTTTACCCATAACTTCTTCATTTTAAATCTGTTTTGAGTGAATCAAATTGCTATGGTTTCATATTGAACTCTATTTTATGAATCTAAACAGAAAAAGTATAGGTTTATAGTCGGAAAAATAAGTTACAAGTCATTTTTGTAAAGGTATTCATTTTAGTCGAAAGAACGACGTCTAGATGACCATTTTAGAAAACATACTTTCACTTTGAGTTTAACCTTAATTTTTGGATATAGTTTCATGTTCATAATAAAAATCATTTTCTCAGAATAACAACTTTTAAATCAAAGTTTATCATAGTTTTTAATTAACTAACCAAAAACAGCCCGTGGTGTTACTACGACGGCGTAAATCCGGTTTTACGGTGTTTTTCGTGTTTCCAGGTTTTAAATCATTAAGTTAGCATATCATATAGATATAGAATATGTGTTTAGTTGATTTTAAAAGTCAAGTTAGAAGGATTAACTTTTGTTTGCGAACAAGTTTAGAATTAAATAAACTATGTTCTAGTGATTACAAGTTTATACCTTCGAATAAGATAGCTTTATATGTATGAATCGAATGATGTTATGAACATCATTACTACCTTAAGTTCCTTGGATAAACCTACTGGAAAAGAGAAAAATGGATCTAACTTCAATGGATCCTTGGATGGCTCGAAGTTCTTGAAGCAGAATCATGACACGAAAACAAGTTCAAGTAAGATCATCACTTGAAATAAGATTGTTATAGTTATAGAAATTGAACCAAAGTTTGAATATGATTATTACCTTGTATTAGAATGATAACCTACTGTAAGAAACAAAGATTTCTTGAGGTTGGATGATCACCTTACAAGATTGGAAGTGAGCTAGCAAACTTGAAAGTATTCTTGATTTTATGTAACTAGAACTTGTAAAATATATGAAGAACACTTCGAACTTGAAGATAGAACTTGAGAGAGATCAATTAGATGAAGAAAATTGAAGAATGAAAGTGTTTGTAGGTGTTTTTGGTCGTTGGTGTATGGATTAGATATAAAGGATATGTAATTTTGTTTTCATGTAAATAAGTCATGAATGATTACTCATATTTTTGTAATTTTATGAGATATTTCATGCTAGTTGCCAAATGATGGTTCCCACATGTGTTAGGTGACTCACATGGGCTGCTAAGAGCTGATCATTGGAGTGTATATACCAATAGTACATACATCTAAAAGCTGTGTATTGTACGAGTACGAATACGGATGCATACGAGTAGAATTGTTGATGAAACTGAACGAGGATGTAATTGTAAGCATTTTTGTTAAGTAGAAGTATTTTGATAAGTGTATTGAAGTCTTTAAAAAGTGTATGAATACATATTAAAACACTACATGTATATACATTTTAACTGAGTCGTTAAGTCATCGTTAGTCGTTACATGTAAATGTTGTTTTGAAACCTTTAGGTTAACGATCTTGTTAAATGTTGTTAACCCAATGTTTATAATATCAAAAGAGATTTTAAATTATTATATTATCATGATATTATGATGTACGAATATCTCTTAATATGATATATATACATTAAATGTCGTTACAACGATAATCGTTACATATATGTCTCGTTTCAAAATCATTAAGTTAGTAGTCTTGTTTTTACATATGTAGTTCATTGTTAATATACTTAATGATATGTTTACTTATCATAATATCATGTTAACTATATATATAACCATATATATGTCATCATATAGTTTTTACAAGTTTTAACGTTCGTGAATCACCGGTCAACTTGGGTGGTCAATTGTCTATATGAAACCTATTTCAATTAATCAAGTCTTAACAAGTTTGATTGCTTAACATGTTGGAAACATTTAATCATGTAAATATCAATCTCAATTAATATATATAAGCATGGAAAAGTTCGGGTCACTACAGTACCTACCCGTTAAATAAATTTCGTCCCGAAATTTTAAGCTGTTGAAGGTGTTGACGAATCTTCTGGAAATAGATGCGGGTATTTCTTATTCATCTGATCTTCACGCTCCCAGGTGAACTCGGGTCCTCTACGAGCATTCCATCGAACCTTAACAATTGGTATCTTGTTTTGCTTAAGTCTTTTAACCTCACGATCCATTATTTCGACGGGTTCTTCGATGAATTAAAGTTTTTCGTTGATTTGGATTTCATCTAACGGAATAGTGAGATCTTCTTTAGCAAAACATTTCTTCAAATTCGAGACGTGGAAAGTGTTATGTACAGCCGCGAGTTGTTGAGGTAACTCAAGTCGGTAAGCTACTGGTCCGACACGATCAATAATCTTGAATGGTCCAATATACCTTGGATTTAATTTCCCTCGTTTACCAAATCGAACAACGCCTTTCCAAGGTGCAACTTTAAGCATGACCATCTCTCCAATTTCAAATTCTATATCTTTTCTTTTAATGTCAGCGTAGCTCTTTTGTCGACTTTGGGCTGTTTTCAACCGTTGTTGAATTTGGATGATTTTCTTGGTAGTTTCTTGTATAATCTCTGGACCCGTAATCTATCTATCCCCCACTTCACTCCAACAAATTGGAGACCTGCACTTTCTACCATAAAGTGCTTCAAACAGCGCCATCTCAATGCTTGAATGGAAGCTGTTGTTGTAGGAAAATTCTGCTAACGGTAGATGTCGATCCCAGCTGTTTCCGAAATCAATAACACATGCTCATAGCATGTCTTCAAGCGTTTGTATCGTCCTTTTGCTCTGCCCATCAGTTTGTGGATGATAGGCAGTACTCATGTCTAGACGAGTTCCTAATGCTTGCTGTAATGTCTGCCAGAATCTTGAAATAAATCTGCCATCCCTATCAGAGATAATAGAGATTGGTATTCCATGTCTGGAGACGACTTCCTTCAAATACAGTCGTGCTAACTTCTCCATCTTGTCATCTTCTCTTATTGGCAGGAAGTGTGCTGATTTGGTGAGACGATCAACTATTACCCAAATAGTATCAAAACCACTTGCAGTCCTTGGCAATTTAGTGATGAAATCCATGGTAATGTTTTCCCATTTCCATTCCGGGATTTCGGGTTGTTGAAGTAGACCTGATGGTTTCTGATGCTCAGCTTTGACCTTAGAACACGTCAAACATTCTCCTACATATTTAGCAACATCGGCTTTCATACCCGGCCACCAAAAATGTTTCTTGAGATCCTTGTACATCTTCCCCGTTCCAGGATGTATTGAGTATCTGGTTTTATGAGCTTCTCTAAGTACCATTTCTCTCATATCTCCAAATTTTGGTACCCAAATCCTTTCAGCCCTATACCGGGTTCCGTCTTCCCGAATATTAAGATGCTTCTCCGATCCCTTGGGTATTTCATCCTTTAAATTTCCCTCTTTTAAAACTCCTTGTTGCGCCTCCTTTATTTGAGTAGTAAGGTTATTATGAATCATTATATTCATAGATTTTACTCAAATGGGTTCTCTGTCCTTCCTGCTCAAGGCATCGGCTACCACATTTGCCTTTCCCGGGTGGTAACGAATCTCAAAGTCGTAATCATTCAACAATTCAATCCACCTACGCTGCCTCATATTCAGTTGTTTCTGATTAAACATGTGTTGAAGACTTTTGTGGTCGGTATATAT
This sequence comes from Rutidosis leptorrhynchoides, assembly GCF_046630445.1. Taxonomy (NCBI): domain Eukaryota; kingdom Viridiplantae; phylum Streptophyta; class Magnoliopsida; order Asterales; family Asteraceae; genus Rutidosis; species Rutidosis leptorrhynchoides. The sequence continues at coordinate 289,095,257 of NC_092338.1, forward strand.
AATACTTTTGACCCCATATAAGTAGTGCCTCCAAGTCTTTAATGCAAAAACAACCGCGCCTAATTCCAAATCATGCGTCGTATAATTTTGTTCGTGAATCTTCAATTGTCTAGACGCATAAGCAATCACCTTCATTCGTTGCATTAATACACAACCGAGACCTTGCTTTAATGCGTCACAATAAATCACAAAATCATCATTCCCTTCAGGCAATGACAATATAGGTGCCGTAGTTAGCTTTTTCTTCAATAACTGAAACGCTTTCTCTTGTTCATCATTCCATTCAAATTTCTTCTCTTTATGCGTTAATGCAGTCAAGGGTTTTGCTATTCTGGAAAAGTCTTGGATGAACCTTCTGTAGTAACCAGCTAGTCCTAAAAACTGACGTATGTGTTTCGGAGTTTTCGGGGTTTCCCACTTTTCAACAGTTTCTATCTTTGCCGGATCCACCTTAATACCTTCTTTGTTCACTATGTGACCGAGGAATTGAACTTCTTCCAACCAAAATGCACACTTTGAAAACTTAGCGTACAATTCTTCCTTCCTCAATACTTCTAACACCTTTCTCAAATGTTCACCGTGTTCTTGGTCATTCTTTGAGTAAATAAGTATGTCATCAATGAAAATAATGACAAACTTGTCAAGGTATGGTCCACACACTCGGTTCATAAGGTCCATGAACACAGCTGGTGCATTAGTTAAACCAAACGGCATGACCATAAACTCGTAATGACCGTAACGTGTTCTGAAAGCAGTCTTTGGAATATCATCTTCTTTCACCCGCATTTGATGATACCCGGAACGTAAGTCAATCTTTGAATAAACAGACGAGCCTTGTAGTTGATCAAATAAGTCGTCGATTCTCGGTAGTGGGTAGCGGTTCTTGATGGTAAGTTTGTTCAACTCTCGGTAGTCGATACACAACCTGAATGTACCATCTTTCTTCTTGACAAACAAAACAGGAGCTCCCCACGGTGATGTGCTTGGTCGAATGAAACCACGCTCTAAAAGTTCTTGTAATTGGCTTTGCAGTTCTTTCATCTCGCTGGGTGCGAGTCTGTAAGGAGCACGAGCTATTGGTGCAGCTCCTGGTACAAGATCTATTTGAAATTCAACGGATCGATGTGGGGGTAATCCCGGTAATTCTTTCGGAAATACATCGGGAAATTCTTTTGCGACGGGAACATCATTGATGCTCTTTTCTTCAGTTTGTACTTTCTCGACGTGTGCTAGAACAGTATAGCAACCTTTTCTTATTAGTTTTTGTGCCTTCAAATTACTAATAAGATGTAGCTTCGTGTTGCCCTTTTCTCCGTACACCATTAAGGGTTTTCCTTTTTCTCGTATAATGCGAATTGCATTTTTGTAACAAATGATCTCTGCTTTCACTTCTTTCAACCAGTCCATACCGATTATCACATCAAAACTCCCTAACTCTACTGGTATCAAGTCAATCTTAAATGTTTCGCTAACCAGTTTAATTTCTCGATTCCGACATATATTATCTGCTGAAATTAATTTACCATTTGCTAATTCGAGTAAAAATTTACTATCCAAAGGCGTCAATGGACAACTTAATTTAGCACAAAAATCTCTACTCATATAGCTTCTATCCGCACCCGAATCAAATAAAACGTAAGCAGATTTATTGTCAATAAGAAACGTACCCGTAACAAGCTCCGGGTCTTCCTGTGCCTCTGCCGCATTAATATTGAAAACTCTTCCGCGGCCTTGTCCATTTGTGTTCTCCTGGTTCGGGCAATTTCTAATAATGTGGCCCGGTTTTCCACATTTATAACAAACTACATTGGCATAACTTGCTCCGACACTACTTGCTCCGCCATTACTCGTTCCGACACCATTTGTTCCTTTCGTTCTATTAACCCCTGGTCCGTAGACCTCACACTTCGCCGCGCTATGACCATTTCTTTTACACTTGTTGCAAAATTTGGTGCAGAACCCCGAGTGATACTTTTCACACCTTTGGCATAGCTGCTTCTGATTGTTGTTGTTATTGCGGTTATTATTGTTGCTGGGATGATTGTTGTAGTTGCTGTTGTTGTTGTTGTTGTTGTTGTTGTTGGGCCGTTTGTTGTAGTTGCGATTGATGTTGCGATTGTTGGGATAATTGTTGCGATTATTGTTGTAATTGCTGTTGTTGTTGTATTGGTGATTCTTATCACCGTTTTCCTCCCACTTTCTTTTGACTTGCTTCACATTGGCCTCTTCAGCAGTCTGTTCTTTAATTCTTTCTTCAATCTGGTTCACTAGTTTGTGAGCCATTCTACATGCCTGTTGTATGGAGGCGGGCTCGTGTGAACTTATATCTTCTTGGATTCTTTCCGGTAATCCTTTCACAAACGCGTCGATCTTCTCTTCCTCATCTTCGAATGCTCCCGGACACAATAGGCACAATTCTGTGAATCGTATTTCGTACGTGGTAATATCAAATCCTTGGGTTCGTAACCCTCTAAGTTCTGTCTTGAGCTTATTGACCTCGGTTCTGGGACGGTACTTCTCGTTCATCAAGTGCTTGAATGCTGACCACGGTAGTGCGTACGCATCGTCTTGTCCCACTTGCTCTAGATAGGTATTCCACCATGTTAACGCAGAACCTGTGAAGGTATGCGTAGCGTACTTCACTTTTTCCTCTTCAGTACACTTACTTATGGCAAACACCGATTCGACCTTCTCGGTCCACCGTTTCAATCCGATCGGTCCTTCGGTTCCATCAAATTCCAAAGGTTTGCAGGCAGTGAATTCTTTGTAGGTGCATCCTACACGATTTCCTGTACTGCTAGATCCAAGGTTATTATTGGTATGTAGCGCAGCCTGTACTGCGGCTATGTTTGAAGCTAGAAAAGTACGGAATTCCTCTTCATTCATATTCACCGTGTGTCGAGTAGTCGGTGCCATTTCCTTCAAAATAGTCAAATGGAACAAGTTAATCATACAGAATATTAAGAGTAGTTAATAGTATTTCGTAGCATAAAATGAACTCATTTATAAAAGCTTTTTCTTCATATTAGCATTTTATAAGTTTAAATTCGGGTAGTACCTACCCGTTAAGTTCATACTTAGTAGCTAATATACAATTCAACTACTACAATTCTATATGAAAAACTGATTACAATAATATTTCGCGTTCAAACTTTTACACAATATTTTACAAACTTACAATACCACTTATTTTACATATAGCATGAAATATAGCACACAATAAATTTGATGCAAGATGGTTGTGAAGATAATTCTAGCTAGTACACAAGTCGTTCAGCAAAGGCAATAAAGACACGTAATTCATACGTCCAGAAACAAGTCATGCATTCTGGTTTTACTAGGATTACTTCCCATCCTTGGTCTTGTGGAACATAACCGTTATGGCCGTTGATAAGACAGCGTGTTGTAACGTCGTCAAAGGGACGAGGGTTACGTAATGTCCAACAGTCCCGTAACAATCTAAAAACCTCATTTCTTACCCCAATTACCGACTCCGTCACTTGTGGGAACGTTTTGTTTAATAGTTGTAGCCCGTTGTTCTTGTTCTCACTTTGGTGAGAAGCGAACATTACTAATCCGTAAGCATAACATGCTTCTTTATGTTGCATGTTAGCCGCTTTTTCTAAATCACGAAGTCCAATATTCGGATATATTGAGTCAAAATAATTTCTTAACCCATTGTGTAAAATAGCATTTGGGTTCCCCGCAATATATGCGTCAAAGTAAACACATCGTAACTTATTGGTTTCCCAATGTGATATCCCCCATCTTTCAAACGAAAGTCTCTTATAAACCAAGACATTCTTGGAACGTTCTTCGAATGTCTTACAAACTGATCTCGCCTTAAATAGTTGTGCCGAAGAATTCTGACCGACTCTAGACAAGATTTCATCAATCATGTCTCCGGGTAGGTCTCTTAAAATATTGGGTTGTCTATCCATTTTATGTTTTTATACTGTAAAATAGACAAGAGTTAGATTCATAAAAAAAATACTTATTAATACAAGCAATTTTTACATATATCATAAAGCATAAGCACACTATATTACATATATTACACCACACGAATACAACTATCTTATTCCGACTCGCTTGTTTCTTCTTCTTCGGTTTTGGTTCGTTTTGCCAAGTTTCTAGGGATATACGATGTTCCCCTAATACGAACCGTCGTTATCCACATTGGTTTAGAAAAACCTGGTGGTTTAGAGGTTCCCGGGTCATTGTTACAACTTAAGGACTTCGGGGGTTGACGATACATATAAAGTTCATCGGGGTTGGAATTAGATTTCTCTATTTTTATGCCCTTTCCCTTATTATTTTCTTTTGCCTTTTTAAATTCAGTTGGGGTAATTTCTATAACATCATCGGAATTCTCGTCGGAATCCGATTCATCGGAGAATTGGTAATCCTCCCAATATTTTGCTTCCTTGGCGGAAACACCATTGACCATAATTAACCTTGGTCGGTTGATTGAGGATTTTCTTTTACTTAACCGTTTTATTATTTCCCCCACCGGTTCTATTTCTTCATCCGGTTCCGATTCTTCTTCCGGTTCCGATTCTTCTTCCGGTTCCGACTCTTCTTCCGGTTCCTCTTCGGGAACTTGTGAATCAGTCCACGAATCATTCCAATTTACATTTGACTCTTCATTATTATTAGGTGAGTCAATGGGACTTGTTCTAGAGGTAGACATCTATCACATAATACCAAACGCGTTAAGAGATTAATATATCACATAATATTCACATGTTAAAAATATATAGTTTCCAACAAAATTTGTTAAGCAATCATTTTTCAAGTAAACACGGTCGAAGTCCAGACTCACTAATGCATCCTAACAAACTCGATAAGACACACTAATGCAAAATTCTGGTTCTCTAAGACCAACGCTCGGATACCAACTGAAATGTCCAGTTCTTATTGATTAAAAACGTTCCATATTAATTGATTTCGTTGCGAGGTTTTGACCTCTATATGAGACGTTTTTCAAAGACTGCATTCATTTTAAAATAAACCATAACCTTTATTTCATCAATAAAGTTTTAAAAAGCTTTACGTAGATTATCAAATAATGATAATCTAAAATATCCTGTTTACACATGACCATTACATAATGGTTTACAATACAAATATGTTACAACAAAATAAGTTTCTTGAATGCAGTTTTTACACAATATCATACAAGCATGGACTCCAAATCTCGTCCTTATTTAAGTATGCGACAGCGGAAGCTCTTAATAATCACCTGAGAATAAACATGCTTAAAACGTCAACAAAAATGTTGGTGAGTTATAGGTTTAACCTATATATATCAAATCATAATAATAGACCACAAGATTTCATATTTCAATACACATCCCATACATAGAGATAAAAAGCATTCATATGGTGAACACCTGGTAACCGACATTAACAAGATGCATATATAAGAATATCCCCATCATTCCGGGACACCCTTCGGATATGATATAAATTTCGAAGTACTAAAGCATCCGGTACTTTGGATGGGGCTTGTTGGGCCCGATAGATCTATCTTTAGGATTCGCGTCAATTAGGGTGTCTGTTCCCTAATTCTTAGATTACCAGACTTAATAAAAAGGGGCATATTCGATTTCGATAATTCAACCATAGAATGTAGTTTCACGTACTTGTGTCTATTTTGTAAATCATTTATAAAACCTGCATGTATTCTCATCCCAAAAATATTAGATTTTAAAAGTGGGACTATAACTCACTTTCACAGATTTTTACTTCGTCGGGAAGTAAGACTTGGCCACTGGTTGATTCACGAACCTATAACAATATATACATATATATCAAAGTATGTTCAAAATATATTTACAACACTTTTAATATATTTTGATGTTTTAAGTTTATTAAGTCAGTTGTCCTCGTTAGTAACCTACAACTAGTTGTCCACAGTTAGATTTACAGAAATAAATCGATAAATATTATCTTGAATCAATCCACGACCCAGTGTATACGTATCTCAGTATTGATCACAACTCAAACTATATATATTTTGGAATCAACCTCAACCCTGTATAGCTAACTCCAACATTCACATATAGAGTGTCTATGGTTGTTCCGAAATATATATAGATGTGTAGACATGATAGGTCAAAACATTGTATACGTGTCTATGGTATCTCAAGATTACATAATATACAATACAAGTTGATTAAGTTATGGTTGGAATAGATTTGTTACCAATTTTCACGTAGCTAAAATGAGAAAAATTATCCAATCTTGTTTTACCCATAACTTCTTCATTTTAAATCTGTTTTGAGTGAATCAAATTGCTATGGTTTCATATTGAACTCTATTTTATGAATCTAAACAGAAAAATTATAGGTTTATAGTCGGAAAAATAAGTTACAAGTCATTTTTGTAAAGGTATTCATTTTAGTCGAAAGAACGACGTCTAGATGACCATTTTAGAAAACATACTTCCACTTTGAGTTTAACCTTAATTTTTGGATATAGTTTCATGTTCATAATAAAAATCATTTTCTCAGAATAACAACTTTTAAATCAAAGTTTATCATAGTTTTTAATTAACTAACCCAAAACAGCCCGTGGTGTTACTACGACGGCGTAAATCCGGTTTTACGGTGTTTTTCGTGTTTCCAGGTTTTAAATCATTGATGTGGTAGCGTGAGGGTACGAAATAGTATTATTTTTAATACAAAATACTACAAAATATGACACAAGTTTATTAATTTACGGATGGGATATACCTAAACCTTGCTACAACACTATAGGCAGTGTACCTAATCGTAGAGTAGTGTAGTTTTTAGTAAGTCCGGTTCGTTCCACAGGGAGCTGGTGAAGTTAACGCTATATTATTAAGTTTATTTGTAAAAATATATATATAAATAAGTAGTAGTATTATTATAAAATGGGGGTTTTACCGTTTAATGACCGGTTTGTCGATTTTAAGCGTAAAAATAAATGACAAAAATTAAAGTGCGTAAAATAAATTGCGATAAATAAAATGACAGAAAATAAAATTGCGAGTAATAAAATGACAGTAAATAAAGATACGATGAGAAATATAATAAAAGAATTATGCTTATTTAAACTTCCGTAATCATGATGTTTGACATGTTGATTTTAATTTATTACCATGGGTTAATTGTCCTTTGTCCTGGTTTATTTGATACGTCTATCTGGTTTTTGTCCATAATAGTCCATCGGTCATAAATATAAAGTGCGAGTATCCTCGTCAAATTACCCTTATACCCGAAGTCAAATATTCCAACTGATTAAGGATTTAAACTGTGACGCAGTTATCACTTCTGTCAACAATTACACCAGTTATCACTGTATGTAATCCACCCCTGTTTTAATTAGTTTATGAATATTAATTCATCCACTTGATCAGAATGAATAATCAATTACCCAACCCAATTGATTAATTAAATGATTATAACAGATTCCATATGAACATCACTAAATAGGACAACCATAATCATTATTAATTATTAGGTTAATTAATTTGAAGATAGGTTCGACAGACTCCAATGAGTTGTCACTCAATTAGACAATACCCCCCATCTATTAATAGTCAATAGTCCAATTTCCACAAGTGTCGGTCTTTTGCCCAAACCTTAATTATGGTACAAAATTCAATAACCCCGTCTTAATATTTTAGCCCAACATCACGATTACTTCGGCTCAAATAAGCATAATAATAACTTAGCTACGAGACATTAATGTAAAAAGGTTGAACATAACTTACAATGATTAAAAATAGCGTAGCGTTACACGGACAGAATTTCGACTTACACACTCAAATGATCTCTATCATAAATCTTATTATTATCATAATTTAAACTTAAAATTAAGATTATTGTTATATCTTATTACATTAACATTATGATAGAGATATAGAATATAGATATTGATAATTGATATTGATAATTGATCGAAGAAAAAAAAAGATCGAACAAAAAATTCTCCCTCTACATCATCGAACGTATCGTTCCTTTTATAGGCAAATTAGAATTCAAATTTTCATTTACGACCCCTGAACTATGCTCAATTAACAACTTTTTATTATTTAATATTATTCTTATTATGAATTATTTAAATATTATATTTTATTCTTGTGCATAGTTGACTTGTAATTTTTACACCGTTGCGTCGAGCGCTGAAAGTTGGTTCATGCCTCGGTTCCAGATTTTCGAACGTCCTTTCGTACAATTTTATATCTTGTACTTTGCGTTTTGTAACTTGTACTCTTGTCATTTTTAGACGTTCTTCATCAATAAATTGAACCTTTTGAATTGTATCTTGTACTTTTGAGCTTTTTGGACGTTTTGGTCTTTCAAATCTTCGTTTTTGTCTTTAAATCTTCATTTTCGAGCGATTTGCGTCTTTCGTCTTCGCACTTATTTATTTAACTATTACAACTAAAAATAAGGAAATTACATTTAAAAACTTTACATATTGGAACGATATTGCTACTAAATATATGTTCATTTGGAACACTATCAAATATCCCCACACTTGAGCGTTGCTTGTCCTCAAGCAATACAGAACTTGAAATAAAAACATACATGAATCACTTTTTTATTCATCACATTTTGTACATCAGTGATTTTGATATAGCGGTATAAACAATGACAGTAATGATGGTTAAAGGTGGGTGTGTCATCCACAGTTGCCTTGGGTTTAGGTCAACGACACTTGCAATCAAATAGCCGATTTACTTTCGGTTTCCAAAGCAAAGTGCACATTTGAAAGGCGGTTTACAGTCCCACATGACTATAAAAATTTAGATCCTTTAGGAAATAGGATCTTTATGAAAACATTTGATCTTTTGAAAATTCAATCTAGCTTTTACCCTAGATAAGTTTTCTGATTTGATCCACCATTGGTGTTGCAAAATATATTTGTGGATCAATATTTTGGCTAAAAACATTTAGGTTCGTGTAATCCACTGCTATCCCGGTATCGGAAAGCACACATCCAGTTTACTTGTTCCGTATATTACCTTTCGGCAAACTACCGTCCGGTTGTAAAGGAAAGCGATGAACAAGAAACTGTTAAGGCAATGTCCCGTGACATGCATTTGATTATGGTCTAAAAACGTGTCGGATGCTAGTACTATCCTTGGTAGGAGCAATAGTAAAGATCATCCTATAATTTTTCGGTCTGGCACAAAGTCCTGTCTCCGACCATGCTATGCAACCACCGTTCTTACGGTTGACACCCGATTTGGTTCAGGTGACCTAATGAATTCCAGGTGAATTCCTAGGATTTTACGTTCAATGGTAATGAACGCATTGAAAATGGGTTTTCAGAAAACAAATCGGTTTGTATTTTTGATCAAAATATTTTCTCGTTCAAGCTCGAGTTTAGATATCATTGAATTCCATGAGTTTGAATTCTCAATCTTTAAGGTCAATCTCAAGGATTGAGTAATATCAGTCTTAAAAGCTGATTTTTAATCTTTAAGGAGATTATCCTTTCTGGGGATCTGATTCATTAGTCTTATCAAGCTAATTTGCACGGTGCCTCCCCATTGTACGAGATAAATCCTTCTCATGGTTAGGATAAATCTGACCACTTGGCGACCCTGTTTGATGCTGAGGTCCGTGGATTTCCTGCTGATTTTAGAGATGACTTTTCTAGATTTTTCGTCAACCTACAGCTGGTCTAGACGACAACTTCATGACCTAAATCAAGAAGCGCGTGTCTTTTTCGGAAGACTTTACTTCCTTTTAATGATGGAATTGATTCATCGTGTAGATCCATCTTTCTTTCAAATGTATTACAGTAAACCGGGTAAAACTGATTAGTATCGTCCAAAGCAAAAGTACCTGCAATAATCTTGTACAAAAATATGTGATATTTGTTTTAAATTGAATAACTTGGTACATTCTTCCCACACTTAGTTTCTTTCTTTGCCTTTTTATTCTCCTTTATTCCATTTTAAATGAATTCAAGCGTTTTAAGTTGTTTCTCAATTTATGTCCTTTTCGAGGTAACGATAATTTCGGTATTAACACCTAGTTTTCATCGTTCATAAATATGTATAAACATGATTTTGAGTTCATTTAGTTGAAAATTTTTCAAATTTTTACAAAATTTGGCAAATAAACCAAGTGTAAACCCGAGAGAATTTATAACCCTTCCCCACACTTGAGATCATGCAATGCCCTCATTTGCATGAAATCAGACTACAATTATAAATTCATGAGGGTGATTAGCGTAGAAAAGTTATTAAAAATACCGAGTTTGCAAACATATTGTTGTTATCTCACATTTGATATTGTCGTCAAAATTATTAGCTTTTGCTGAACTTAATGCTAGTCTTTGAAAGTGCGCTGTTTTACCCTGTTTTGTACATAACATAAAATACAAACATATATACATATTTTTGAAGTTTGGTATATAACCCCTTCAAAAATTTATAAAACATAGTATTTTTTGTGGCATACTTTAAATCAATAAAAATAATGATAACAAAATTTTTCGTCCCGCCCTCGGGTAAAGCAATTTCGGTTCAACTACCTAATCTTCAACTCACGACGAATTTTAGAAATCATTTTTTTACTTAATGAAATAAAGTAAATTTTGTTTTTAAATTCACACAAAACTTAAATTTAAAAAGCATATTAATTTCATATAAAACCTACAAAATAAAAAAAATCAGAATGGGGGGAGAAAACTAGTTCTTTAGTGTCTGCTAGCGGAAAAGACCAATCGAATTCCATTCTCGGAACTACACGAGAACAGAACAAATAACTCTAGATAACATTTTCTTAGAACATTTGAATCTCCCCACACTTAGGTAGCTGTGGTGTCGAAATTGTGATTAACTTCATCGTCAATTTCTTTTGGTCCATAATCAACTTGCCTATCTGTGACTTTTTCTTTAAGCCAGTGCCCTGCTTCTTCCGTAATATCCCAAAATTCAACTAGTTTCGCCTTTTCTTTAGGCGACAGATTGGATACTAACCGGTTACATAACTTAAAGTTCCCCTTACTTCTAGCATCGATAGCCCGTTTAAAAAGTTTCTTCATTGAATTGTTAATAACGGGGTCATTTAATTTCGTATCAACAACGGGGTTCTTTATTATCAAGTCATCATTAGGTTTTACTTCATTTTCCCCACACTTAGGCGTTTTATTATTGCTAAGCACTACCGTTGGAGTTGGTAAAACAACATGGTTATTACCAATCGTTTTTACTGGTTTAACGGTTTTAGTTGGTGGAGATTTAGACCTTCGAATCATAAAGGTGATTGATTTGTTACCACTTTTAAGTGTCATTCTTCCATTTCCTACATCAAATAACGCCCCGGTGGACGCAAAGAATGGTCGACCTAAAATTAGAGGAACGTTTGGGTCCTCTTCTATGTCAATGACAATAAATTCGACTAGAAAGGTTAAATTGCCTACTTGAACGGGTAGATTGTCAGCAATTCCAACTGGGTGCTTAATGGTTTGATCAAAGAGTCGAACACTCATATCCGTTGGACTTAACTTACCTACACCTAATCTCTTATATAAGGAAAGAGGCATAACACTTACACTTGCACCTAAATCTGCTAGTGCATCATACATGACACAATCACTAAGTAGACAAGGAACAATAAATTCACCCGGATCACCTACCCTAGGTGGAGGTTTTGGTGGAACTGTCTTCACCGGGTTTATATTTACGGCTTTTGTTTCTTGCACTTTCTTATTCTTTTTCTTCTTCTTCTTTCCAGAGGTATCACAATCTTTATTACCTATTACTTGCTCATACTCAACTCCTTTTCTTGGAAACGGGATGGGTGGTCTGTATGGTGCCACCACTGGCTTTACATACTCGGGTGGTGGTGGTGTAACTTCTTCATTGTTACTCTCATCTAAAACCTTCCCATCTTCTGGTGCTGGTTTTTCAGAATTCGTTGAAACCATATTAACATTCTCATTCCGAGGATTTACTTCAGTATCACTCGGTAGCTTTCCTTGTTCTCTTTCCCTTATTAATCTAACAACAGTACCTACTTGTTTTTCTAGATTCAAAATGGAAGCTTGTTGAGTTCTAAGTGACTGATCAAACCTCTCATTCGTTTGGGTTTGAGATGTAATAAATTGTGTTTGAGATTCAACTAGCTTTGCTATCATTTCTTCTAGATTTGACTTTTTCTCTTCGAGTTGTTGTGGTGGTTTATACAAGCTAGGTCTTTGTTGATTGAAAGTGTTGTTTTGAGTTGGTTGGTTATTCGGACCTTGTTGGTTGTACAAGTTATTTTCGGGTCCTTTTGGATTGTAAAGAATGTATTGATTTCGATTGAAGTTCGGCTTTGGCGGTTGATAATTATTTTGATAATTATTTCCAGGCCTTTGGTTCATATAGGAAACATTCTCTCGTTGTTCCAATGTTGGTTCAATGTGACAATCTTTCAATAAGTGTGGTCCACCGCATAGCTCACAACTGATTCGTATTGCGTGAATATCTTTATTCATCTTTTCCATTCGTCTTTCGAAAGCATCTATTTTTGCGGAAACGGAATCAAAGTCATGGCTAGAATCGGCTCTAGCCACTTTAGATGAACGAAAAATATCTTTTTCTTGGTGCCACTCATGCGAGTGGGAGGCTGTGTTATCAATAATTTTGTAAGCTTCAGTTGCGGTTTTCTTCATAATGGATCCACCAGCTGTTATGTCGATGTCTTTTCGTGTGGCGATGTCTACGCCTTTATAGAAGATTTGTACTATTTGAAAAGTATCTAATCCGTGTTGAGGACATCCTCTCAACATCCTTCCGAATCTTGTCCACGCCTCATATAATGTTTCATTTGGATTTTGCGCGAACGTAACAATTTCTCCTTGAAGTCTCACGGCTTTGGATGCCGGAAAGAATCGTTTAAGAAATTTTTCAACTAAAACATCCCATGTGTCAATCGCCCCTTCAGGTAACGATTCTAACCAATCTTTGGCTTCTCCCTTTAAAGTCCAGGGAAATAATATGAGATAGATCTGCTCATCTTCCACTTCTCGGATTTTGAATAGTGTACAAATTCTTTTAAACGTACGAAGGTGTTCGTTAGGATCTTCATTCGGTGCACCACTGAATTGGCATTGGTTAGTTACCATGTGTAGAATTTGTCCTTTGATTTCATAATCTGACGCATTAACTTCTGGCTTAATAATGGCGTGACCTTGGCCCGTGCGTGTGGCTCTCATTCGATCTTCCATACTTAGAGGTTCCGTTACTTCCATAATTGAATTTGTTGAATACGAATCACTAGAGGATTCTGATTTAACGGTTTGTGGTTCAGGAGGAATAATTAGTGGTTCAGGATCTTGGAATTGTCCTTGAATATGCTCCGGGTTCTTAATTGTGAAGTCGGGTTCAAAAGATGGATTATCGGAAATTTGAGTTGGAGTTCTTGTTCGACTAGATGACGATTCTAAAGAAAAATCAACGGCGACAATATTTGCTAGATGTCTTGATCGAGTTACAGGTGGTGAACGTATGAAAGGTGGTGAACGTTTTGCTCGGTGCATTCACTGAATATCCTATTAGTTTTTAAAAAGGAAAGAAAAATTATAATAAGTTATCCAATTAATAGACTTTTCTGATTTTGCCCACGTTTCGAATAGCCAAAAGATGCAGCAGAGGGGCAGGATTCGTTTGGTCTCAATATAATTGAGGACTGTTTGGCTCCAATAACCCGGTCCACGTACAAATCCAACTATTACTACGAACCAGAAAATTTTGATGTCTATTAATTTAACCACTTAAAATAAATTTTCGTAATTTTAAGAAATTTAGATAAGAAGTAGAATAAAAATCTATGTCCTAAAACTAGAATAGCGAGAAATAAAAGAGAAAAAAAAAGATTGCGCGTCGAAAAAGGTCGAAAAATAAAAAGGTCGAAAAATAGGCGTCGAAAAATAAAAATAAGAAAGTAGTGCGAAATACGGCGTCGTAAAATTCTAAAGCACCTAAAACTTAATCTAAGGAATAAGCACTTAAGGGATTTTACGGCAAAGCCTAAAAATTCTAGAAGTAAAAATAACTATGGCAAAACTAAACTTAATACTAAAAGTTGCGACTATAGTCTAAAAATCTAAAGGTAATAAAACTAAAAAAAAATTTTTTTTTTTTTTTTTTTTTATAGACAAAATTTTAAAAATATATATATTTTTTTTTTTAATAATTTTTTTTTTTTTTTTTTTTTTTTACGTTTATTTTTTTTTTTTTTTTTTTTTTTTACGTTTTTGTTTTTTTTTTTTTTTTTACGTTTTTTTTTTTTTTTTTTACGTTTTTTTTTTTTTTTTTTTTTTTTTTTTTAAAGATAACGATTTTTTTTTTTTTTTTTTTTTTTAAAAAACGATTTTTTTATAAATTAATAATTTTTTTTTTTATAATTATAATTTTTTTTTCAAAACTTTTTTTTTTTTAATTCATTTACTATTCATGAATAGTAAATGAAAATAAATTAATTAATTTACTATTCACATGAAAGCGACATGATAGCAATTATTAATTATAAGTTACATAATATACCCCTGAAGTATTTAATAAATACGACTTTTTTTTTAAAATTTACGTAAATTTTCTACCAACCTCAATAAGTTCACTCTTTTTTTATTTTTCTCTTTTTGTCCATTGAATTTAGTAGGCATTTAGTTAATAACGTAAATAGATATAAAGTGACTTTCAAAATCGTTTCTAGATACGAATAATATGTTAACTACATACGGAGTAATATTTTTACTACATGATTTGCTGTAAAGACAACTTTTCTACAATAAAATATAAAAGTAAGAAAAAAAAAATGATGATTTAAGCGGACTGGCCGGGAAATGGGGGGATCCAACGACCTTTTAAATCATAAATTTCATTTTTTGTACCGCCTTTTCAATTATGTGACCCCATGTGTCTAATATTTTCTATTTTAATAATAAAATTGTTTAATTGAATTTTAAGGTCTAAAATATTTTATGGCCAAGATGTTAATGTAACGAATACTCTGGAATATTTGATTATTTACCTAATCTATTTAGATTTAGGGATGTGTAAATCAAAATATTCTAAAATATTATTATTTTATTATATTCTATTTCAATATTATTATAATTAAAAATATAGCGTTTTAGCGCTCCCCGGCAGCGGCGCCAAAAACTTGATGTGGTAGCGTGAGGGTACGAAATAGTATTATTTTTAATACAAAATACTACAAAATATGACACAAGTTTATTAATTTACGGATGGGATATACCTAAACCTTGCTACAACACTATAGGCAGTGTACCTAATCGTAGAGTAGTGTAGTTTTTAGTAAGTCCGGTTCGTTCCACAGGGAGCTGGTGAAGTTAACGCTATATTATTAAGTTTATTTGTAAAAATATATATATAAATAAGTAGTAGTATTATTATAAAATGGGGGTTTTACCGTTTAATGACCGGTTTGTCGATTTTAAGCGTAAAAATAAATGACAAAAATTAAAGTGCGTAAAATAAATTGCGATAAATAAAATGACAGAAAATAAAATTGCGAGTAATAAAATGACAGTAAATAAAGATACGATGAGAAATATAATAAAAGAATTATGCTTATTTAAACTTCCGTAATCATGATGTTTGACATGTTGATTTTAATTTATTACCATGGGTTAATTGTCCTTTGTCCTGGTTTATTTGATACGTCTATCTGGTTTTTGTCCATAATAGTCCATCGGTCATAAATATAAAGTGCGAGTATCCTCGTCAAATTACCCTTATACCCGAAGTCAAATATTCCAACTGATTAAGGATTTAAACTGTGACGCAGTTATCACTTCTGTCAACAATTACACCAGTTATCACTGTATGTAATCCACCCCTGTTTTAATTAGTTTATGAATATTAATTCATCCACTTGATCAGAATGAATAATCAATTACCCAACCCAATTGATTAATTAAATGATTATAACAGATTCCATATGAACATCACTAAATAGGACAACCATAATCATTATTAATTATTAGGTTAATTAATTTGAAGATAGGTTCGACAGACTCCAATGAGTTGTCACTCAATTAGACAATACCCCCCATCTATTAATAGTCAATAGTCCAATTTCCACAAGTGTCGGTCTTTTGCCCAAACCTTAATTATGGTACAAAATTCAATAACCCCGTCTTAATATTTTAGCCCAACATCACGATTACTTCGGCTCAAATAAGCATAATAATAACTTAGCTACGAGACATTAATGTAAAAAGGTTGAACATAACTTACAATGATTAAAAATAGCGTAGCGTTACACGGACAGAATTTCGACTTACACACTCAAATGATCTCTATCATAAATCTTATTATTATCATAATTTAAACTTAAAATTAAGATTATTGTTATATCTTATTACATTAACATTATGATAGAGATATAGAATATAGATATTGATAATTGATATTGATAATTGATCGAAGAAAAAAAAAGATCGAACAAAAAATTCTCCCTCTACATCATCGAACGTATCGTTCCTTTTATAGGCAAATTAGAATTCAAATTTTCATTTACGACCCCTGAACTATGCTCAATTAACAACTTTTTATTATTTAATATTATTCTTATTATGAATTATTTAAATATTATATTTTATTCTTGTGCATAGTTGACTTGTAATTTTTACACCGTTGCGTCGAGCGCTGAAAGTTGGTTCATGCCTCGGTTCCAGATTTTCGAACGTCCTTTCGTACAATTTTATATCTTGTACTTTGCGTTTTGTAACTTGTACTCTTGTCATTTTTAGACGTTCTTCATCAATAAATTGAACCTTTTGAATTGTATCTTGTACTTTTGAGCTTTTTGGACGTTTTGGTCTTTCAAATCTTCGTTTTTGTCTTTAAATCTTCATTTTCGAGCGATTTGCGTCTTTCGTCTTCGCACTTATTTATTTAACTATTACAACTAAAAATAAGGAAATTACATTTAAAAACTTTACATATTGGAACGATATTGCTACTAAATATATGTTCATTTGGAACACTATCAATCATTAAGTTAGCATATCATATAGATATAGAATATGTGTTTAGTTGATTTTAAAAGTCAAGTTAGAAGGATTAACTTTTGTTTGCGAACAAGTTTAGAATTAACTAAACTATGTTCTAGTGATTACAAGTTTATACCTTCGAATAAGATAGCTTTATATGTATGAATCGAATGATGTTATGAACATCATTACTACCTTAAGTTCCTTGGATAAACCTACTGGAAAAGAGAAAAATGGATCTAACTTCAATGGATCCTTGGATGGCTCGAAGTTCTTGAAGCAGAATCATGACACGAAAACAAGTTCAAGTAAGATCATCACTTGAAATAAGATTGTTATAGTTATAGAAATTGAACCAAAGTTTGAATATGATTATTACCTTGTATTAGAATGATAACCTACTGTAAGAAACAAAGATTTCTTGAGGTTGGATGATCACCTTACAAGATTGGAAGTGAGCTAGCAAACTTGAAAGTATTCTTGATTTTATGTAACTAGAACTTGTAAAATATATGAAGAACACTTCGAACTTGAAGATAGAACTTGAGAGAGATCAATTAGATGAAGAAAATTGAAGAATGAAAGTGTTTGTAGGTGTTTTTGGTCGTTGGTGTATGGATTAGATATAAAGGATATGTAATTTTGTTTTCATGTAAATAAGTCATGAATGATTACTCATATTTTTGTAATTTTATGAGATATTTCATGCTAGTTGCCAAATGATGGTTCCCACATGTGTTAGGTGACTCACATGGGCTGCTAAGAGCTGATCATTGGAGTGTATATACCAATAGTACATACATCTAAAAGCTGTGTATTGTACGAGTACGAATACGGGTGCATACGAGTAGAATTGTTGATGAAACTGAACGAGGATGTAATTGTAAGAATTTTTGTTAAGTAGAAGTATTTTGATAAGTGTATTGAAGTCTTTAAAAAGTGTATGAATACATATTAAAACACTACATGTATATACATTTTAACTGAGTCGTTAAGTCATCGTTAGTCGTTACATGTAAATGTTGTTTTGAAACCTTTAGGTTAACGATCTTGTTAAATGTTGTTAACCCAATGTTTATAATATCAAAAGAGATTTTAAATTATTATATTATCATGATATTATGATGTACGAATATCTCTTAATATGATATATATACATTAAATGTCGTTACAACGATAATCGTTACATATATGTCTCGTTTCAAAATCATTAAGTTAGTAGTCTTGTTTTTACATATGTAGTTCATTGTTAATATACTTAATGATATGTTTACTTATCATAATATCATGTTAACTATATATATAACCATATATATGTCATCATATAGTTTTTACAAGTTTTAACGTTCGTGAATCACCGGTCAACTTGGGTGGTCAATTGTCTATATGAAACCTATTTCAATTAATCAAGTCTTAACAAGTTTGATTGCTTAACATGTTGGAAACATTTAATCATGTAAATATCAATCTCAATTAATATATATAAGCATGGAAAGGTTCGGGTCACTACAACTGGTTGATTCACGAACCTATAACAATATATACATATATATCAAAGTATGTTCAAAATATATTTACAACACTTTTAATATATTTTGATGTTTTAAGTTTATTAAGTCAGCTGTCCTCGTTAGTAACCTACAACTAGTTGTCCACAGTTAGATGTACAGAAATAAATCGATAAATATTATCTTAAATCAATCCACGACCCAGTGTATACGTATCTCAGTATTGATCACAACTCAAACTATATATATTTTGGAATCAACCTCAACCCTGTATAGCTAACTCCAACATTCACATATAGAGTGTCTATGGTTGTTCCGAAATATATATAGATGTGTCGACATGATAGGTCGAAACATTGTATACGTGTCTATGGTATCTCAAGATTACATAATATACAATACAAGTTGATTAAGTTACGGTTGGAATAGATTTGTTACCAATTTTCACGTAGCTAAAATGAGAAAAATTATCCAATCTTGTTTTACCCATAACTTCTTCATTTTAAATCCGTTTTGAGTGAATCAAATTGCTATGGTTTCATGTTGAACTTTATTTTATGAATCTAAACAGAAAAAGTATAGGTTTCAGGTCGGAAAAATAAGTTACAAGTCATTTTTGTAAAGGTAGTCATTTCAGTCGAAAGAACGACGTCTAGATGACCATTTTAGAAAACATACTTCCACTTTGAGTTTAACCATAATTTTTGGATATAGTTTCATGTTCATAAAAATCATTTTCTCAGAATAACAACTTTTAAATCAAAGTTTATCATAGTTTTTAATTAACTAACCCAAAACAGCCCGCGGTGTTACTACGACGACGTAAATTCGGTTTTACGGTGTTTTTCGTGTTTTCGGGTTTTAAATCATTAAGTTAGCATATCATATAGATATAGAACATGTGTTTAGTTAATTTTAAAAGTCAAGTTAGAAGGATTAACTTTTGTTTGCGAACAAGTTTAGAATTAACTAAACTATGTTCTAGTGATTACAAGTTTAAACCTTCGAATAAGATAGCTTTATATGTATGAATCGAATGATGTTATGAACATCATTACTACCTTAAGTTCCTTGGATAAACCTACTGGAAAAGAGAAAAATGGATCTAGCTTCAACGGATCCTTGGATGGCTCGAAGTTCTTGAAGCAGAATCATGACACGAAAACAAGTTCAAGTAAGATCATCACTTGAAATAAGATTGTTATAGTTATAGAAATTGAAACAAAGTTTGAATATGATTATTACCTTGTATTAGAATGATAACCTACTGTAAGAAACAAAGATTTCTTGAGGTTGGATGATCACCTTACAAGATTGGAAGTGAGCTAGCAAACTTAAAAGTATTCTTGATTTTATGTAACTAGAACTTGTAGAATTTATGAAGAACACTTAGAACTTGAAGATAGAACTTGAGAGAGATCAATTAGATGAAGAAAATTGAAGAATGAAAGTGTTTGTAGGTGTTTTTGGTCATTGGTTTATGGATTAGATATAAAGGATATGTAATTTTGTTTTCATGTAAATAAGTCATGAATGATTACTCATATTTTTGTAATTTTATGAGATATTTCATGCTAGTTGCCAAATGATGGTTCCCACATGTGTTAGGTGACGCACATGGGCTGCTAAGAGTTAATCATTGGAGTGTATATACCAATAGTACATACATCTAAAAGCTGTGTATTGTACGAGTACGAATACGGGTGCATACGAGTAGAATTGTTGATGAAACTGAACGAGGATGTAATTGTAAGTATTTTTGTTAAGTAGAAGTATTTTGATAAGTGTATTGAAGTCTTTCAAAAGTGTATAAATACATATTAAAACACTACATGTATATACATTTTAACTGAGTCGTTAAGTCATCGTTAGTCGTTACATGTAAGTGTTGTTTTGAAACCTTTAGGTTAACGATCTTGTTAAATGTTGTTAACCCAATGTTTATAATATCAAATGAGATTTTAAATTATTATATTATCATGATATTATCATGTATGAATATCTCTTAATATGATATATATACATTAAATGTCTTTACAACGATAATCGTTACATATATGTCTCGTTTAAAAATCATTAAGTTAGTAGTCTTGTTTTTACATATGTAGTTCATTGTTAATATACTTAATGATATGTTTACTTATCATAGTATCATGTTAACTATATATATATCCATATATATGTCATCATATAGTTTTTACAAGTTTTAACGTTCGTCAATCACCGGTCAACTTGGGTGGTCAATTGTCTATATGAAACATATTTCAATTAATCAAGTCTTAACAAGTTTGATTGCTTAACATTTTGGAAACATTTAATCATGTAAATATCAATCTCAATTAATATATATAAACATGGAAAATTTCGGGTCACTACAGTACCTACCCGTTAAATAAATTTCTTCCCTAAATTTTAAGCTGTTGAAGGTGTTGACGAATCTTCTGGAAATAGATGCGGGTATTTCTTCTTCATCTGATCTTCACGCTCCCAGGTGAACTCGGGTCCTCTACGAGCATTCCATCGAACCTTAACAATTGGTATCTTGTTTTGCTTAAGTCTTTTAACCTCACGATCCATTATTTCGACGGGTTCTTCGATGAATTGAAGTTTTTCGTTGATTTGGATTTCATCTAACGGAATAGTGAGATCTTCTTTAGCAAAACATTTCTTCAAATTCGAGACATGGAAAGTGTTATGTACAGCCGCGAGTTGTTGAGGTAACTCAAGTCGGTAAGCTACTGGTCCGACACGATCAATAATCTTGAATGGTCCAATATACCTTGGATTTAATTTCCCTCGTTTACCAAATCGAACAACGCCTTTCCAAGGTGCAACTTTAAGCATGACCATCTCTCCAATTTCAAATTCTATATCTTTTCTTTTAATGTCAGCGTAGCTCTTTTGTCGACTTTGGGCGGTTTTCAACCGTTGTTGAATTTGGATGATCTTCTCGGTAGTTTCTTGTATAATCTGCGGACCCGTAATCTGTCTATCCCCCACTTCACTCCAACAAATCAGAGACCTGCACTTTCTACCATAAAGTGCTTCAAACGGCGCCATCTCAATGCTTGAATGGTAGCTGTTGTTGTAGGAAAATTCTGCTAACGGTAGATGTCGATCCCAACTGTTTCCGAAATCAATAACACATGCTCGTAGCATGTCTTCAAGCGTTTGTATCGTCCTTTCGTTCTGCCCATCAGTTTGTGGATGATAGGTAGTACTCATGTCTAGACGAGTTCCTAATGCTTGCTGTAATGTCTGCCAGAATCTTGAAATAAATCTGCCATCCCTATCAGAGATAATAGAGATTGGTATTCCATGTCTGGAGACGACTTCCTTCAAATACAGTCGTGCTAACTTCTCCATCTTGTCATCTTCTCTTATTGGTAGGAAGTGTGCTGATTTGGTGAAACGATCAACTATTACCCAAATAGTATTAAAACCACTTGCAGTCCTTGGCAATTTAGTGATGAAATCCATGGTAATGTTTTCCCATTTCCATTCTGGGATTTCGGGTTATTGAAGTAGACCTGATGGTTTCTGATGTTTAGCTTTGACCTTAGAACACGTCAAGCATTCTCCTACGTATTTAGCAACATCAGCTTTCATACCCGGCCACCAAAAATGTTTCTTGAGATCCTTGTACATCTTCCCCGTTCCAGGATGTATTGAGTATCTGGCTTTATGAGCTTCTCTAAGTACCATTTCTCTCATATCTCCAAATTTTGGTACCCAAATCCTTTCAGCCCTATACCGGGTTCCGTCTTCCCGAATATTAAGATGCTTCTCCGATCCTTTGGGTATTTCATCCTTTAAATTTCCCTCTTTTAAAACTCCTTGTTGCGCCTCCTTTATTTGAGTAGTAAGGTTATTATGAATCATTATATTCATAGATTTTACTCGAATGGGTTCTCTGTCCTTCTTGCTCAAGGCATCAGCTACCACATTTGCCTTCCCCGGGTGGTAACGAATCTCAAAGTCATAATCATTCAATAATTCAATCCACCTACGCTGCCTCATATTCAGTTGTTTCTGATTAAATATGTGTTGAAGACTTTTGTGGTCGGTATATATAATACTTTTGACCCCATATAAGTAGTGCCTCCAAGTCTTTAATGCAAAAACAACCGCGCCTAATTCCAAATCATGCGTCGTATAATTTTGCTCGTGAATCTTCAATTGTCTAGACGCATAAGCAATCACCTTCGTTCGTTGCATTAATACACAACCGAGACCTTGCTTTGATGCGTCACAATAAATCACAAAATCATCATTCCCTTCAGGTAATGACAATATAGGTGCCGTAGTTAGCTTTTTCTTCAATAACTGAAACGCTTTCTCTTGTTCATCCTTCCATTCAAATTTCTTCCTTTTATGCGTTAATGCAGTCAATGGTTTTGCTATTCTGGAAAAGTCTTAGATGAACCTTCTGTAGTAACCAGCTAGTCCTAAAAACTGGCGTATGTGTTTCGGAGTTTTTGGGGTTTCCCACTTTTCAACAGTTTCTATCTTTGCCGGATCCACCTTAATACCTTTTTTGTTCACTATGTGACCGAGGAATTGAACTTCTTCCAACCAAAATGCACACTTTGAAAATTTAGCGTACAATTCTTCCTTCCTCAATACTTCTAACACCTTTCTTAAATGTTCACCGTGTTCTTGGTCATTCTTTGAGTAAATAAGTATGTCATCAATGAAAACAATGACAAACTTGTCAAGGTATGGTCCACATACTCGGTTCATAAGGTCCATGAACACAGCTGGTGCATTAGTTAAACCAAACGGCATGACCATAAACTCGTAATGACCGTAACGTGTTCTGAAAGCAGTCTTTGGAATATCATCTTCTTTCACCCGCATTTGATGATACCCGGAACGTAAGTCAATCTTTGAATAAACAGACGAGCCTTGTAGTTGATCAAATAAGTCGTCGGTTCTCGGTAGTGGGTAGCGGTTCTTGATGGTAAGTTTGTTCAACTCTCGGTAGTCGATACACAACCTGAATGTACCATCTTTCTTCTTGACAAACAAAACAGGAGCTCCCCACGGTGATGTGCTTGGTCGAATGAAACCACGCTCTAAAAGTTCTTGTAATTGGCTTTGCAGTTCTTTCATCTCGCTGGGTGTGAGTCTGTAAGGAGCACGAGCTATTGGTGCAGCTCCTGGTACAAGATCTATTTGAAATTCAACGGATCGATGTGGGGGTAATCCCGGTAATTCTTTCGGAAATACATCGGGAAATTCTTTTGCAATGGGAACATCATTGATGCTCTTTTCTTCAGTTTGTACTTTCTCAACGTGTGCTAGAACAGCATAGCAACCTTTTCTTATTAGTTTTTGTGCCTTCAAATTACTAATAAGATGTAGCTTCGTGTTGCCCTTTTCTCCGTACACCATAAAGGGTTTTCCTTTTTCTCGTATAATGCGAATTGCATTTTTGTAACAAACGATCTCTGCTTTCACTTCTTTCAACCAGTCCATACAGATTATCACATCAAAACTCCCTAACTCTACAGGTATCAAATCAATCTTAAATGTTTCGCTAACCAGTTTAATTTCTCGATTCCGACATATATTATCTGCTGAAATTAATTTACCATTTGCTAATTCGAGTAAAAATTTACTATCCAAAGGCATCAATGGACAACTTAATTTAGCACAAAAATCTCTACTCATATAGCTTCTATCCACACCCGAATCAAATAAAACGTAAGCAGATTTATTGTCAATAAGAAACGTACCCGTAACAAGCTCCGGGTCTTCCTGTGCCTCTGCCGCATTAATATTGAAAACTCTTCCGCGGCCTTGTCCATTCGTGTTCTCCTGGTTCGGGCAATTTCTAATAATGTGGCCCGGTTTTCCACATTTATAACAAACTACATTGGCATAACTTTCTCTGACACTACTTGCTCCGCCATTACTCGTTCCGACACCATTTGTTCCTTTCGTTCTATTAACCCCTGGTCCGTAGACCTCACACTTCGCCGCGCTATGACCATTTCTTTTACACTTGTTGCAAAATTTGGTGCAGAACCCCGAGTGATACTTTTCACACCTTTGGCATAGCTGCTTCTAATTGTTGTTGTTGTTGCGGTTATTATTATTCTTGTTGGAATGATTGTTGTAGTTGATGTTGTTTTTGTTGTTGTTGTTGTTGGGCCGTTTGTTGTAGTTGCGATTGATGTTGCGATTGTTGGGATAATTGTTGCGATTATTGTTGTAATTGCTGTTGATGTTGTATTGGTGATTCTTATCACCGTTTTCCTCCCACTTTCTTTTGACTTGCTTCACATTGGCCTCTTCAGCAATCTGTTCTTTAATTCTTTCTTCAATCTGGTTCACTAGTTTCTGAGCCATTCTACATGCCTGTTGTATGGAGGCAGGCTCGTGTGAACTTATATCTTCTTGGATTCTTTCCGGTAATCCTTTCACAAACGCGTCGATCTTCTCTTCCTCATCTTCGAATGCTCCCGGACATAATAGGCACAATTCTGTGAATCGTCTTTCGTACGTGGTAATATCAAATCCTTGGGTTCGTAACCCTCTAAGTTCTGTCTTGAGCTTATTGACCTCGGTTCTGGGACGGTACTTCTCGTTCATCAAGTGCTTGAATGCTGACCACGGTAGTGCGTACGCATTGTCATGTCCCACTTGCTCTAGATAGGTATTCCACCATGTTAACGCAGAACCTGTGAAGGTATGCGTAGCGTACTTCACTTTGTCTTCTTCAGTACACTTACTTATGGCAAACACCGATTCGACCTTCTCGGTCTACCGTTTCAATCCGATCGGTCCTTCGGTTCCATCAAATTCCAAAGGTTTGCAGGCAGTGAATTCTTTGTAGGTGAATCCTACACGATTTCCTGTACTGCTAGATCCAAGGTTATTGTTGGTATGTAGCGCAGCCTGTACTGCGGCTATGTTTGAAGCTAGAAAAGTACGGAATTCCTCTTCATTCATATTCACGGTGTGTCGAGTAGTCGGTGCCATTTCCTTCAAAATAGTCAAATGGAACAAGTTAATCATACAGAATATTAAGAGTAGTTAATAGTATTTCGTAGCATAATATGAACTCATTTATAAAAACTTTTTCTTCATATTAGCGTTTTATAAGTTTAAATTCGGGTAGTACCTACCCGTTAAGTTCATACTTAGTAGCTAATATACAATTAAACTACTACAATTCCATATGAAAAACTGATTATAATAATATTTCGCGTTCAAACTTTTATACAATATTTTACAAACTTACAATTCCGCTTATTTTACATAAAGCATGAAATATAGCACACAATAACTTTGATACAAGATAGTTGTGAAGATAATTCTAGCTAGTACACAAGTCGTTCAGCAAAGGCAATAAAGACACGTAATTCATACGTCTAGAAACAAGTCATGCATTCTGGTTTTACTAGGACTACTTCCCATCCTTGGTCTTGTGGAACATAACCGTTATGGCCGTTGATAAGACAGCGTGTTGTAACGTCGTCAAAGGGACGAGGGTTACGTAATGTCCAACAGTCCCGTAACAATCTAAAAACCTCATTTCTTACCCCAATTACCGACTTCGTCACTTGTGGGAACGTTTTGTTTAATAGTTGTAGCCCGATGTTCTTGTTCTCACTTTTGTGAGAAGCGAACATTACTAATCCGTAAGCATAACATGTGATAATGCTAAAAACGAACATATATTTCATAGCATTATTCCTCAAGAAAGACAAGCTTTTAGTTGCAATTGTTCTATTTACAAGTGATATTCGTTTAAATAATAAAAGGTGAAGACAAAAGACAGATTCGACGAATTGAAGACGCAAACGACCAAAAAGCTCAAAAGTACAAAAGACAATCAAAGAGGTTCCAATTATTGGTAAGAAACATCTCGAAATTACAAGAGTACAAGATTCAAAACGCAAAATACAAAATATAAAATTGTACGCAAGGACGTTCGAAAATCCGGAACCGGGACCAGAGTCAACTCTCAACGCTCGACGCAACGGACTAAAAATTACAAGTCTACTATGCACAAGAATATAATATAATATATAAATAATTATATTAATTATTTATATTTTATATTTATATATAAAATCCGTCGGCAAGAAAGACTCCAAAAGATGTGAGCTGTAATTTCAATCTCCGCGACTCGCGGAGTTTGAAGGCCAAAAGGGCCGCGAGTCGCGGAGCCCCAATTTCAGAAACTTCCTATAAAAGCAAACGAATTCTGATCGAAAAAACCACCAAATATATCCATCTCTCTATCTATATCGTATATATTTATATTTATATTATATTTTAATTTTAATTTTAATTTTAATTATAATTCTAATAATAAGGGTATGTTAGCGAATGTTGTAAGGGTGTAAGTCGAAATTCTGTCCGTGTAACGCTACGCTATTTTTAATCATTGTAAGTTATGTTCAACCTTTTTACCTAAATGTCTCGTAGCTAAGTTATTATTATGCTTATTTAAAACGAAGTAATCATGATGTTGGGCTAATTACTAAAATTGGGTAATTGGGCTTTGTACTATAATTGGGGTTTGGACAAAAGAACGACACTTGTGGAAATTAGACTATGGGCTATTAATGGGCTTTATATTTGTTTAACTAAATGAAAGTTTGTTAATGTTAATATAAAGATTTACAATTGGGCGTCCCTATAAATTACCATATACACTCGATCGGACACGATGGGCGGGGTATTTATATGTACGAATAATTGTTCATTTAACCGGACACGGGAATGGATTAATAGCCACTAGAATAATTAAAACAGGGGTGAAATTACATTCAAGGGTAATTGGTGTAATTGTTAACAAAGTAGTAAAACCTTGGTTTACACGCAGTCGATAACCTGGTGTATTCATTAAACAAAGTATTAAAACCTTGTTACAATTCGAATCCCCAATTAGTTGGAATATTTAACTTCGGGTATAAGAATAATTTGATGAGGACACTCGCACTTTATATTTATGACTGATGGACTGTTATGGACAAAAACCAGACGGACATATTAAATAATCCAGGACAAAGGACAATTAACCCATGGGCATAAAACTAAAATCAACACGTCAAACATCATGATTACGGAAGTTTAAATAAGCATAATTCTTTTATTTCATATTTAAATTCCTTTATTTTATATTTAATTGCACTTCTAATTATCGCAATTTTATTTATTGTTATTTAATCGCACTTTTAATTATCGTACTTTTTAATTATCGCAATTTTATTTTATCGCACTTTTATTATTCGCAATTTCATTATCGTTATTTACTTTACGCTTTAAATTACGTCTTTTATTTATTTAATATTTTACATTAGGTTTTAACTGCGACTAAAGTCTTAAAATCGACAAACCGGTCATTAAACGGTAAAAACCCCCCTTTATAATAATAATATTACTTACATATATATTTGTATTTTTATAAAAGTAAACTAATATAGCGTTGAGCTTTGTTTAAAGATTTCCCTGTGGAACGAACCGGACTTACTAAAAACTACACTACTGTACGATTAGGTACACTGCCTATAAGTGTTGTAGCAAGGTTTAAGTATATCCATTCTATAAATAAATAAATATCTTGTGTAAAATTGTATCGTATTTAATAGTTTTTTCTAGTAAAATATAAACTATTTCGTATACACCTCGCATAACATCAAGTATTTTTGGCGCCGCTGCCGGGGACACTCTTAAACGCCGGAAGCGGAACGCTAATATAAAAAAAAAAGATTTTTTGTTTACTTTTATTAAAATTCGCTTTTGTAAAAATACGTTTTAAATATTCAAAAATATAAAAAGAAAAACAAAAATATAAGTATTTTTAAGATTTTGTTAAATATTTAAGTTTTATAAGTTTCTTTATTCTTATTTTAATTTATAAAAATATAAGTTTTATTAAATATCTTTTATAGAAAAAACAGAAAACAGAAAATAAAATAAATAAATAAATAAATAAAGAAAAACGCGTTGAAGAAATAAGCTGTCATCTGAATTTTGGAACCCCGCGAGTCGCGGGGTTTGAAGTTTTAATTACCGCAAGTCGCGGAGTGACTCTGACACCACCGACAGAACCCTAAATCTGTATTAATTACGGAGTATTTATTAATTATTATTAATATAAACCCTAATTATGTATTATTATTATTATTAGTTTTATTTTTACTTTTACTTTTTATTTAATTTATGTATTTAGTATTAATTAGTTTTAATTAAATTGTAAAATTAGTAGTTTTATTAAATAAATAATATAAAAATAATATTTTTATAAAAATTGTACTTTTTACAACTTTTTGTATATTTTTATATTTTGTCCCTTTTTAATCGTTGTAGCGTAATATTTGTATTTTTAGCTCATATTTAATTTTAAACTTAGTTTTTGCCATAGTCATTTTTACTCCTATATTTTTAGGCTTTGCCGTAGAATTCCTTAAGTGCTTTTTCTTTAGACTAAGATTTAGGTACTTTAAAATTTTGCGACGCCTTTTTAAGTTTTAGTTTCTTTTTAAGTTATTTCCATTTGGGATTTAGTTTTTCCTGTAAGCTTTAATATTTTTTTTTTAGACACCTTTTACTATGTATCAATTATCATTCCAATTAGTAATTTCAATTTGCGATTATAATTTTAAGTTAGTTGTAGTAATAAGGTTAGGTTAGTCAACTATTTTTAAGTTTTTATAAGTTTCTTTTATTTTTCCGTCACCTTTTATTTTTCAACCATTTTTCTTTTTCGACCTTTTTCGACGAACTCTTTTTCCTTCTTATTTCTCGCTATTCTAGTTTTAGGACATAAATTTTTATTCTACTTCTTATCTAAATTTCTTTAAATTACGAAAATTTATTTTAAGTGGTTAAATTGATAGACATCAAAATTTTCTGGTTCGTAGTAATAGTTGGATTTGTACGTGGACCGGGTTATTGGAGCCAAACAGTCCTCAATTATATTGAGACCAAACGAATCCTGCCCCTCTGCTGCATTTTTTGGCTATTCGAAACGTGGGCAAAATCAGAAAAGTCTATTAATTGGATAACTTATTATAATTTTTCTTTCCTTTTTAAAAACTAATAGGATATTCAGTGAATGCACCGAGCAAGACGTTCATCACCTTTTGTACGTTCACCACCTATAACTAGATCAAGACATTTAGCAAATATAACCGCCGTTGATTTTTCTTTAGAATCGTCATCCAGTCGACCAAGTACTTCAGTTCAAATTTTCGATAATCCATTTTTTGAACCCGACCTCACAATTGAGAATCCGGAAAATATTCAGGAATGGTTCGTAGATCCTGAACCATTAAACTTTCCTCCGGAGCCACCAATCATTCAAACAGAGATTGTTGAGGAACGAACCATTAAATCAGAATCATCTAGTGATACCGATTCAACAAATTCAATTATGGAGAATCTGGAACCTTTAAGTATGGAAGACCGAATGAGAGCTAAACGCACTGGCCAAGGTCACGCAATTACTCATCCAGACATTAATGCGCCAGATTATGAAATCAAAGGACAAATTTTACACATGGTGACTAATCAATGCCAATTTAGTGGTGCGCCGAAGGAAGATCCAAATGAACATCTACGTACCTTTAATAGGATCTGCACACTATTTAAAATCCGAGAAGTGGAGGATGAACAGATATATCTCATGTTATTTCCCTGGACTTTAAAGGGAGAAGCCAAAGATTGGTTGGAATCATTACCTGAAGGGGCGATTGATACATGGGATGTTTTAGTTGACAAATTTCTTAAACAATTCTTTCCTGCATCTAAAGCCGTAAGACTTCAAGCAGAAATTGTTACGTTCACACAGAAGCCAAATGAAACTCTATATGAGGCGTGGACAAGATATGGAAAGTTATTAAGAGGATGTCCGCAACATGGTCTAGACACCTGTCAAATAGTACAAATATTCTACCAAGGATGCGACATCACTACAAGAAAAGACATAGATATAGCAGCTGGTGGTTCTATTATGAAGAAAACCGAAACTGATGCTTACAAAATTATTGATAACACTGCTTCCCACTCACATGAGTGGCACCAAGAAAAAGATATCATTAGATCATCTAAAGCAGCTAGAGCCGATTCTAGCCATGACTTAGATTCCATTTCCGCAAAGATAGATGCTGTGGAGAGACGAATGGAAAAGATGACTAAAGATATTCACTCAATACGAATTAGTTGTGAGCAGTGTGGAGGACCACATTTGACAAAAGATTGTCTCAGTATTGAATTAACAATGGAACAAAGAGAGAATATTTCATACATAAACCAAAGGCCTGGAAATAATTATCAGAATAATTATCAACCGCCAAGACCGATTTACAATCAAAACCAGAATTATAACCGAAATATTCCATACAACAACCAACAAGGTCCTAGCAATCAACAAGTATCCAATAATACTTATAATCAGCAAAGACCGAATTTTCAAAACAAACCACCACAACAAACCGATGATAAAAAGCCGAATTTAGAAGATATGATGACAAAGCTAGTTGAAACTCAAACGCAGTTTTTCACATCTCAGAAACAAACTAATGAACAAAATGCTCAAGCATTTAGAAATCAACAAGCTTCTATTCAAAATCTGGAACAAGAAGTAAGTAACCTAGCAAGATTAATAGGTGAAAGAAAACCGGGAAGTCTAGCTAGTGATACAAATGCTAACCCCCGGAATGAAACAGCTAAAGCTATTACCACAAGAAGTGGTACAACACTTAAACCACCTGAAATACCTGTAACTTCTGATGAAACTATTCCTACTCCACAAGAACCACAACCTGATCAAGATAAGGAAAAAGAACCGGTAGTTGAAAAGGTTAATGAAAATAACACAGTTAAGGTTAAACCTTATGTTAAACCATACCAACCACCACTTCCTTACCCGAGTAAAATGAAGAAAGAGAAACTTGAAGCCGAGCAATCCAAATTCTTGGATATGTTTAAACAGATAAATGTAAATCTTCCTTTCATTGATGTGATTTCAGGAATGCCAAGATATGCTAAATTCTTGAAAGATCTAATCTCAAATAGAAAGAAAATGGAAGAACTCTCGGCTGTTACTATGAATGCTAATTGTTCAGCAGTGTTGTTGAATAAGATACCAGAAAAACTATCTGATCCAGGAAGTTTCACAATTCCATGTTTTCTGGGTAGTCTTAGTTCAATAGAAGCATTGGCAGACTTAGGTGCTAGTATAAATCTAATGCCGTATTCACTATACGCTAAACTAGACCTTGGAGAATTGAAACCAACAAGAATAAGCATACAACTAGCCGATAGATCAATAAAATATCCTAGAGGGATAATGGAGAACATGCTAGTTAAAGTTGGTACTTTAGTATTTCCAGTAGATTTTGTTGTTTTGGACATGGAAGAAGATTCTCAAGTTCCTCTCATATTAGGAAGACCATTCTTAAACACGGCTAAAGCAATGATAGACGTGTTCGGTAAGAAACTGACCCTAAGTATAGAGGATGAGAGTGTTACCTTTTCAGTTGATAGAGCAATGCAACAACCACAATCTGCAGATGATACATGTTATTATATTCAAACTATAGATGCACATGCAGAATTATTAGAAGAATTTCCAGAATTACAAGGAACAGGAGAATGTTCTTTAGGAGAAGGTAATGAACCAATTGATGAAGCTGAAATGTTAGCTACACTTATAGCTAATGGATATGAACCAACAACAGAAGAAATTCAAATGCTAAAAGAAGAAGACAGATATCGATATAAATCATCGATAGAAGAACCTCCGAAATTAGAGTTAAAGCCACTTCCAAACCATTTGGAATACGCTTATTTACATGGTGAATCTGAATTACCTGTAATAATATCGTCTTCTCTTACTGAAAATGAGAAATCACAACTCATTTCTGTGTTGAAAGCTCATAAACCAGCCATTGCATGGAAGATTCATGATATTAAAGGAATAAGTCCTTCGTATTGCACACATAAAATCCTTATGGAAGAAGGTCATAAAACGTATGTGCAACGCCAACGAAGACTAAATCCTAATATGCAAGATGTAGTTAAGAAAGAGATTATTAAACTGCTAGATGCAGGTTTGATATATCCAATTTCTGATAGTCCATGGGTAAGCCCAGTTCAATGCGTGCCAAAGAAGGGTGGTATGACTGTCATTACAAATGAAAAAAATGAGCTTATTCCTACTAGGACTGTAACAGGATGGCGTGTATGTATTGATTATAGAAAATTAAATGACGTCACCAGAAAAGATCACTTTCCCTTACCTTTCATAGATCAAATGTTGGAAAGATTAGCCGGAAATAGTTACTATTGTTTTCTAGATGGATTTTCCGGATATTTTCAAATTCCAATAGCACCCGAGGACCAAGAGAAAACCACATTCACGTGCCCTTATGGTACTTTTGCTTACAAACGCATGCCATTTGGACTTTGCAACGCCCCTGCAACCTTTCAAAGGTGTATGATGGCGATTTTTCACGACATGATAGAAGAATGCATGGAAGTATTCATGGATGACTTTTCAGTCTTCGGTGATACATTTAAATCATGTCTAGTTAATCTGGAACGAATGCTAATTAGATGCGAACAATCAAATCTAGTACTTAATTGGGAGAAATGCCATTTCATGGTTAAAGAAGGCATCGTTCTTGGACATAAAATTTCAAAAGAAGGAATTGAAGTGGATAGAGCTAAAGTAGATGTAATTGCTAAACTTCCACATCCCACCAATGTTAGAGGAGTTAGGAGTTTTCTAGGGCATGCCGGTTTTTACCGACGTTTCATAAAAGATTTTTCTAAAATTGCCACTCCTATGAATAAACTCCTAGAAAAGGATGCTCCATTCATCTTTTCAGATGAGTGTATCAAATCTTTTAATATTCTTAAAGAGAAACTCACTAATGCACCAATCATGATAACACCAAATTGGAATCTACCATTTGAACTAATGTGCGATGCAAGTGATTTTGCAATGGGAGCCTTTTTAGGACAAAGGATTGAAAAACGATTTCAACCTATATATTATGCTAGTAAGACATTACAAGGAGCACAAACGAACTATACAACTACTGAAAAAGAACTCCTTGCTATTGTCTTTGCTTTTGATAAATTTCGATCATATCTCGTTCTAGCAAAAACGGTGGTCTATACCGACCATTCTGCTCTTAGATACCTATTTTCAAAACAAGATGCTAAACCAAGATTAATCCGTTGGATCTTACTCTTACAAGAATTTGATATTGAAATCCGAGATAAAAGAGGAGCAGAAAATCTCGCCGCTGATCATCTTTCTCGTCTTGAAAATCCTGAGTTAGAAGTTCTAAATGAATCAGCCATACAAGACAACTTTCCTAATGAATATCTATTGAAGATAGATTATAAAGAAATCCCATGGTTTGCAGACTATGCAAACTACTTAGTTTGTGGATTCCTTGAAAAAGGATTATCATACCAAAGACGAAAGAAATTCTTCAGTGATATAAAACACTATTTTTGGGAAGATCCACATCTGTTTAAAAGTTGTCCCGATGGAATAATACGCCGATGTGTAATTGGAGATGAAGCTATTAAAATTTTAAACCATTGTCACACAGGACCAACAGGAGGGCATTATGGGCCTCAACTAACAGCAAGAAAAGTTTATGAAGCTGGATTCTATTGGCCTACAATTTACAAAGACGCACACCTTCTTTGCAAATCCTGTGATGCATGTCAAAGGGCTGGAAAAATAAGTCAACGTGATGAAATGCCACAAAATGTCATCCAAGTATGTGAAGTATTTGACATTTGGGGTATTGACTTTATGGGTCCATTTCCAAAATCTCATAATAATCTATATATACTCGTAGCCATTGATTATGTATCTAAATGGGCGGAAGCACAAGCTCTCCCAACTAACGATGCACGAGTTGTAGTCAACTTTTTAAAACGTCTTTTTGCAAGGTTTGGAACACCGAAAGCTTTAATAAGTGATCGGGGTACTCATTTCTGTAATAATCAACTTGAGAAAGTTCTTAAAAGATATGGAGTAACTCATAAAATCTCCACCGCATATCATCCACAAACAAGTGGACAAGTTGAAAATACCAACCGAGCTTTAAAACGTATTCTAGAGAAAACCGTAGGATCAAATCCGAAGGAATGGTCCATTAAATTGGAGGATGCACTCTGGGCTTTTAGAACAGCCTACAAAACTCCAATTGGAACCACACCTTTTAGACTTGTTTATGGAAAAGCATGTCATCTTCCAGTAGAAATTGAACACAAAGCATTTTGGGCTTTGAAGACATGTAATCTTGATTTACATGAAGCCGGACGTCTACGATTAAGTCAACTAAACGAATTAGAAGAATTAAGACATGAAGCATACGAAAATTCATTAATCTATAAAGAAAGAACGAAGAAATGGCATGATAAAAGAATCAGAAGTTCAAAAGAATTTAAAGAAGGAGACAGAGTTCTTCTTTTCAATTCACGATTCAAGCTATTTCCTGGAAAATTGAAATCAAGATGGTCTGGACCATTCATAGTAAAAAGAGTTTTCCCATACGGAACGATAGAATTAATAATTTCAAATGGGATTGAATTTAAAGTTAATGGTCACAGAGTTAAACATTACATACATGGTCCGATGGAAGTCGACAACGAAGTTAATCACAATTTCGACACCACAGCTAACTAAGTGTGGGGAGAATCAAGTCTTTAAAGGATAATATGTATTTCTGTTAGAGTTAGATTGTCTGTTTTCGTGTAGTTCTCGAAAATGGAACCCGAATGGTCTTTCCCTAGCAGACCCTAAAGAACTAGTCTTCTCCCCCCATTCTGAATTTTTATTTTTTTTAGGTTTTTACGAAATGAAGACTGCCTGTGAACTAAACCATGGTCTAATGCTACACGCTTTGATCACTAAACGTAATAATGACATACTCCCGAGTGAAATAGTATCAGTAATCAGAGAAAGAATGGACGGAGTTAGAAAAGAATCCAGATGCGAAGATAATAAGTTACAATTTGGTAAAGGAAAATCAAAATCCGCAGCGAAAAGAAGAGCACGACACCTAGAACGATGTCAAAAATGCGGAAAATGGTCACCTGGAGGTAAATGTTCAAATAATCAAACCTATTCAAATACCGAATTTGTTACTTTATGCAGAGACGGACCGTTCATATGTTTAGAAGAAAAGACACTGAATGCTCGAGGTTACGCCTATGCAGCCATAGAAAACCAATTAAACCGACTATCTTATGAATGGGATAGACCATATAACTAAGAAATCTATTTCACAGGTATGTCTGTACAGTTTTTATTTTTATTTTTATTTTTAACCTTTTGATAATAAACGCTAATTTGTTCGCTAAAAAGTATTAAATTGGTATTGAATAAAATTAGGTTTGGCGACCGAAATTATTGATATCATTCAAAAATTTATTACATCACTGCGAAATTTAACGTTTATTCTTAAGGTATAAATATCTTTAATCAATCAACCCAAAATATTTCAAAAATTCGTCATGAGTTAAATTACGTCTTGGAACCGAAATTACTTTACCGAAAAGAGGGGCGCATATTTTTGATAATATTTGATTGATTAAAGTGGGATAAAAAGACAAAAAGATTTTTAATTTTATTTTTACCATATTTTTAAAATTAATATTTAAATCTTAAATTAATATTGTAAACTTTGTAAAAACAATATATTTAAAATTGTAAATATTTGAAAAATTAATATAAGTTTGATATGAATTTATAAATTTTTAAATTAAGTTTGGTGTGAATTTTTAATTTTTAAAATATTAATTTTTAATTTTATGCATTTCAAATTTTAAGTTTGGTGTGAATTTTTAATATTAATTTTGAATTTTATATTTAAGTTGTGTGAATTTAAAAACAAAAATTTACTTTATCTCATTAAGTTAAGAATATGATTTTTAAAATTCGTCGTAAGTTGAAGACTAGGTCTTTGAACCGAAATTGCTTTACCCGAGGGAGGGACGAGAACTTTTATTATCATTATTTTTAATCTTATTGAATTAAAGTATGCCAAAAACATTAAAAAACCCAAAAATCTTAGCTTTTAAAACAATCGCTACAAAAAGACAAATTTTAAAATTTTGTCGAGAGACGGACTAGGACATCGATCCGAAACGACCTCGTCCTAAATAACAAGGGAAACAAAATTTTAAAATTAATTTCTTAATTGTTTTCAAAAGTTAATGATTAAAAAAAAAAAAAAAAAAAAAAAACTCCGCGAGTCGCGGAGTTTGAAGAGTATTTCACCGCGAGTCGCGGAGGGTCTAAAAATCAGAAAAAAAATATACCCGCAGAACAGATCAGTCCCCAACCCAAACCAAAAACATACTGCGAATTCTGCACGAAAAAACCCCGAAAATACACCCAAAAACACCCCAAAAATCCCAATTTTTAACCGTTAATCACCAAATTTTTTGCTAAAATCATGTTGAGAAGGATGCTATCTAAGAATTACTCAAGAAAAACGGTAAATTTCTACACCTAAACACCATTTAATTCGAAATTTGGTGTTCTTGAGTTATTTTTTTCCCAAATTGATTTTGATGCTTTTTAGTGTAATTAGACTTAAATTGTTTATGTATTATGCTTGTATAACCTAGATTGATGCTGTTTAACATGATTAGAAGCCTTAAACTTCAAATTTTGAATAATCTAGGGTTTGTGTTCTTGAGCAAATTTGGGGCTTTTTGATATAAACAGGTTATGGCCGATTTTTGTCATGAATTGTTGCTAAATTAAGTAGTGTAACATGTTTAGGTAGTTAAATGATCCAAACTTTGAGCCTAAACATGATTTTGAGAATTAAAGTGGACTTTTTCAAGTCTAAAATTCATGAACTTGATTTTTGAAAGATAATGCCATTTGAGACTTGTTTAATTGCTAGTAATGATTATTTTGACATGTTATTTGAGTTGAATGTTTATGAACTTGGCGAACATTTTCATATATGCTATTTGAAAAAGTGTAGATTTGATAAAAATGTGAAAATGAGCTTAAGTTTGATATAAATTGATAATGTCATTGTAATTATTTTGATTGATGATTTTGCTGACACTAATGCATATTTGGATGCACAAAAATTGTGTTTGATGTGTTTTGCAGAATGAAAGGGGTGAATCTTCATCCCAAGCCCGCAATGCTCCTGCTGAGAATTTGGAACAACAGGAGGTGGATAACTACTACAAGCAGGATATACCTCATCCAGTCATGACCTTTTCTGATATGCACTTGGAAGAGTTGCACCCGAACCTGAGATTTGACAGACTTTGGATAGATTATCCAAAATATCAACGGGGTTTGCATACTCTTCATTCTAAGGTTGTTGAGGTACCGAGGGTCATAGAATGGGGACCCTTAGAAGCTGTAGAATTGGCCGGGCCAATTAGGGAATTACTTGTACAGAGGTATGGTAATTCTTCTTTTAATGACTAGGTATGTTTATTCACCATACGTAGACCTGTATATAAAGTATGGTGTGAAGAATTGTTATGTAGTATAGAGTTGAATGATCGGGTAGCTAGTTTAACCGATCGTTCTTTTATTAGATTTTTATTAGGCGGTTCGATGCGCCACATGTCTTTACTGGACATGGCTCAGGCTTTACGTATATATACGCCTGAGGAGTTAGCGTCTGCCGATTGTAGAGGATTGATACTAAACGGTAGAAAGATAGATGAGAATTTTGATACACACGGTGTGTGGAGTCAAATGACAAGCCATCACCGTTTCAAAGGGGGAAATTACTCTTATTTGGATATAGATAGAGCCGAATTAAGAGTGATACATAGGTTTTTAGCTAATTCGATTACACAAAGGGGTAAGAACAAAGAAAAAGTAAATGAACAGGATTTGTTTTACCATATGTGTATTCGAGACCCACAAAGCGCTGTAAGTATACCATATTGTGTGGGTTATTATTTATCAGCTATGGTTCGGGGGATGCGACCACATAGCATAATAGGAGGTGGAATTTTTATTACTTTGATTGGTGAATATCTCGGTGTGGATATAAGTCGGGGGGGATTATTAGTAGAAGAACCAGAACCCCGCGATACTATAGGTTTAAATGTATACCATGGTGCGAAAGTTTTGAAGAGGCGAAATAACGCCGCAGTACGATACCATGGTAGACATCCACAGGTGGAGAGAAACCAACAACAAGGTAATGTAGGAGGGGGGAAGAGATGCAAGAAATGCATAGGTTTATAGCTTCTCAGGAATACGAAAATGCTAGACAGAGAGCATTTGAAGATTGGCAAGTTCATCAGAACCAGATCATAGCTCATTGCCAACATATAGGTAGAAACTATATTCCTACACCGAAATCCATCTTCCCTCCTTGGTCTATAGAGATGCAGCCACCATATCCTACGTATGACCCTGCCGAAGCATTCTATAGCACCTATGGTTATGCCTGGAACCCCTATTGGTACCAATATCATCCTTAGTTTACTTATTATTTTTTTATTTTGTAATTTGTAATTATTGATACGTTTAATACTTTTGTTAATATTGCAATCATTTTTATAATTATCTAACTTTTATTCTTAGATTTTAATAATTTTTGAATGTGGGGTAATATACCAAACTTCAAAAATATGTATATATGTTTGCAGTTTATCTTATGTACACAACAGGGTAAAACAACGCATTTTCAAAGACTGGCATTAAGTTCAGCAAAAGCAACTAATTTTGACGACAAGATGCAAAATATATGTGAAATAACAACAAGACGGAATGAACAAATGATGTGCACCATTTATCATTCAGCAAACAAACGCCAATATAATTGGAAACTTTGGTAAAAATTTAATCATTTTCACACTAATCACCCTCAATAATTTAAATTGTTACTGATTTCTTGCAAATGAGGGCATTGCAAGATCTTAAGTGTGGGAAGGGGTTAAATTCTTTCGGATTTTAAAATTTTTATCTTAAACACTTGGTTACCATTAAAAATACTAGTAAAGCAGTAGTTGTATTAGAATCTAGTGCTCTCTGATAATAAAGAACAGCCCTGGTCTTATATACTGACTACCCAATTCCAGTAAAAATTTTCAAAATTTTCAATTAAATGAATTCAAAATCATGTTTATACATATTTATGAACGATAAAACTAGGTTTTAACACCGAAATTATTGTTACCTCGGAAAGGACATAAATTAAGAAACAAACTAAAATGTCAAAATTCATTTAAAATGGAATAGAGGACGATAAAAAGAAAAATAAAAAGCCAAGTGTGGGAAAATTTACCAAGTTATTTTAAACATATGTCACATATATCTGTAACAAATAACTGAAAATACTTTTGCTTTGGACTAAACTAAACTGTTTTACCCGATGAAAGAAAAGAAGAGATGGATCTACACGATGAATCAATTCCATCATTAAAAGGAAGTAAAGTCTTCCGAAAAAGACACGCGCTTCTTGATTTAGGTCATGAAGTTGTCGTCCAGACCAGCTGTAGGTTGACGAAAAATATAGAAAAGTCATCACTAAAATCAGCAGGAAATCCACGGACCTCAGCAGTAAACAGGGTCGCCAAGTGGTCAGATTTATCCTAACCATGAGAAGGATTTATCTCGTACAATGGGGGGGCACCATGCAAATTAGCTGGATAAGACTAATGAATCAGATCCCCAGAAAGGATAATCTCCTTAAAGATTAAAAATCAGCTTTTAAGACTGATATTACTCAATCCTAGAGATTGACCTTAAAGATTGAGAATTACAAACTCATGGAATTCGATGATATCTAAACTCGAGCTTAAACGAGAAAATATTTTGATCAAAATTACAAACCGATTTGTTTTCTGAAAACCCTATTTTCAATGCGTTCATTACCATTGAACGTAAAATCCTAGGAATTCACCTGGAATTCATTAGGTCACCTGAACTAAATCGGGTGTCAACCGTAAGAACGGTGGTTGCATAGTGGTCAAAGACAGGACCTTGTGCCAGACCGAAAAATTATAAGGGTGAGCTTTACTATTGCTCCTACCAAGGATAGTAATTGCGTCCGACACGTTATAGACCATAATCAAAAGCATGTCACGGGACATTGCCTTAACAGTTGCTTGTTCAACGCTTTCCTTTCAACCGGACGGTAGTTTACCGAAAGGTAATATACGGGACAAGTAAACTGGACGTGTTGCTTTCCAAATACAAGGTTAGCAAGTGGGTGACACAAAACAGCAAGTTTTGAGCTAAAATTTTCAATTCTGAACCCCACCAAACCCACAAAAATATTTTGCAAACACCGGTAAAGGGTTTTCCCGGAAAACTTATCTAGGGTAAAAACTAGATTTAATTTTCAAAAGATCAAATGTTTTCATAAAGATCCAATTTCCTTAATGGATCTAAATTTTTATAGTCATGTGGGACTGTAAACCATATCGTTACTACCATTGTTTATACCGCCGTATAGAAATCACTGATGTACAAAGTGTGAAGAATAAAGAAGTGATTCTAGTATTTCAAGACGATATTGCTTGAGGACAAGCAACGCTCAAGTGTGGGAATATTTGATAATGCTAAAAACGAACATATATTTCATAGCATTATTCCTCAAGAAAAAGACAAGCTTTTAGTTGCAATTGTTCTATTTACAAGTGATATTCGTTTAAATAATAAAAGGTGAAGACAAAAGACAGATTCGACGAATTGAAGACGCAAACGACCAAAAAGCTCAAAAGTACAAAAGACAATCAAAGAGGTTCCAATTATTGATAAGAAACGTCTCGAAATTACAAGAGTACAAGATTCAAAACGCAAAATACAAAATATAAAATTGTACGCAAGGACGTTCGAAAATCCGGAAACGGGACCAGAGTCAACTCTCAACGCTCGACGCAACGGACTAAAAATTACAAGTCTACTATGCACAAGAATATAATATAATATATAAATAATTATATTAATTATTTATATTTTATATTTATATATAAAATCCGTCGGCAAGAAAGACTCCAAAAGATGTGAGCTGTAATTTCAATCTCCGCGACTCGCGGAGTTTGAAGGCCAAAAGGGCCGCGAGTCGCGGAGCCCCAATTTCAGAAACTTCCTATAAAAGCAAACGAATTCTGATCGAAAAAACCACCAAATATATCCATCTCTCTATCTATATCGTATATATTTATATTTATATTATATTTTAATTTTAATTTTAATTTTAATTATAATTCTAATAATAAGGGTATGTTAGCGAATGTTGTAAGGGTGTAAGTCGAAATTCTGTCCGTGTAACGCTACGCTATTTTTAATCATTGTAAGTTATGTTCAACCTTTTTACCTTAATGTCTCGTAGCTAAGTTATTATTATGCTTATTTAAAACGAAGTAATCATGATGTTGGGCTAATTACTAAAATTGGGTAATTGGGCTTTGTACTATAATTGGGGTTTGGACAAAAAGAACGACACTTGTGGAAATTAGACTATGGGCTATTAATGGGCTTTATATTTGTTTAACTAAATGAAAGTTTGTTAATGTTAATATAAAGATTTACAATTGGGCGTCCCTATAAATTACCATATACACTCGATCGGACACGATGGGCGGGGTATTTATATGTACGAATAATCGTTCATTTAACCGGACACGGGAATGGATTAATAGCCACTAGAATAATTAAAACAGGGGTGAAATTACATTCAAGGGTAATTGGTGTAATTGTTAACAAAGTAGTAAAACCTTGGTTTACACGCAGTCGATAACCTGGTGTATTCATTAAACAAAGTATTAAAACCTTGTTACAATTCGAATCCCCAATTAGTTGGAATATTTAACTTCGGGTATAAGAATAATTTGATGAGGACACTCGCACTTTATATTTATGACTGATGGACTGTTATGGACAAAAACCAGACGGACATATTAAATAATCCAGGACAAAGGACAATTAACCCATGGGCATAAAACTAAAATCAACACGTCAAACATCATGATTACGGAAGTTTAAATAAGCATAATTCTTTTATTTCATATTTAAATTCCTTTATTTTATATTTAATTGCACTTCTAATTATCGCAATTTTATTTATTGTTATTTAATCGCACTTTTAATTATCGTACTTTTTAATTATCGCAATTTTATTTTATCGCACTTTTATTATTCGCAATTTCATTATCGTTATTTACTTTACGCTTTAAATTACGTCTTTTATTTATTTAATATTTTACATTAGGTTTTAACTGCGACTAAAGTCTTAAAATCGACAAACCGGTCATTAAACGGTAAAAACCCCCCTTTATAATAATAATATTACTTATATATATATTTGTATTTTTATAAAAGTAAACTAATATAGCGTTGAGCTTTGTTTAAAGATTTCCCTGTGGAACGAACCGGACTTACTAAAAACTACACTACTGTACGATTAGGTACACTGCCTATAAGTGTTGTAGCAAGGTTTAAGTATATCCATTCTATAAATAAATAAATATCTTGTGTAAAATTGTATCGTATTTAATAGTTTTTTCTAGTAAAATATAAACTATTTCGTATACACCTCGCATAACATCAACATGCTTCTTTATGTTGCATGTTAGCTGCTTTTTCTAAATCACGAAGTTCAATATTCAGATATATTGAGTCAAAATAATTTCTTAACCCATTGCGTAAAATAGCATTTGGGTTCCCCGCAATATATGCGTCAAAGTAAACACATCGTAACTTATGGATTTCCCAATGTGATATCCCCCATCTTTCGAACGAAAGCCTTTTATAAACCAAGGCATTCTTGGAACGTTCTTCGAATGTCTTACAAATTGATCTCGCCTTAAATAGTTGTGCCGAAGAATTCTGACCGACTCTAGACAAGATTTCATTAATCATGTCTCCGGGTAGGTCTCTTAAAATATTGGGTTGTCTATCCATTTTGTGTTTTTATACTGTAAAATAGACAAGAGTTAGATTCATAAAAAAAATACTTATTAATACAAGCAATTTTTACATATATCATAAAGCATAAGCACACTATATTACATATATTACACCACACGAATACAACTATCTTATTCCGACTCGCTTGTTTCTTCTTCTTCAGTTTTGGTTCGTTTTGCCAAGTTTCTAGGGATATATGATGTTTCCCTAATACGAGCCGTCGTTTTTCACATTGGTTTAGAAAAACCTGGTGGTTTAGAGGTTCCCGGGTCATTGTTACAACTTAAGGACTTCAGGGGTTGACGATACATATAAAGTTCATCGGGGTTGGAATTAGATTTCTCTATTTTTATGCCCTTTCCCTTATTATTTTCTTTTGCCTTTTTAAATTCAGTTGGGGTAATTTCTATAACGTCATCGGAATTCTCGTTGGAATCCGATTCATCGGAGAATTGGTAATCCTCCCAATATTTTGCTTCCTTGGCGGAAACACCATTGACCATAATTAACCTTGGTCGGTTGGTTGAGGATTTTCTTTTACTTAACCGTTTTATTATTTCCCCCACCGGTTCTATTTCTTCATCCGGTTCCGAATCTTCTTCCGGTTCCGATTCTTCTTCCGGTTCCGACTCTTCTTCCGGTTCCTCTTCGGGAACTTGTGAATCAGTCCACGAATCATTCCAATTTACATTTGACTCTTCATTATTATTAGGTGAGTCAATGGGACTTGTTCTAGAAGTAGACATCTATCACATAATATCAAACGCGTTAAGAGATTAATATATCACATAATATTCGCATGTTAAAAATATATAGTTTCCAACAAAATTTGTTAAGCAATCATTTTTCAAGTAAACACGGTCGAAGTCCAGACTCACTAATGCATCCTAACAAACTCGATAAGACACACTAATGCAAAATTCTGGTTCTCTAAGACCAACGCTCGGATACCAACTGAAATGTCCCGTTCTTATTGATTAAAAACGTTCCATATTAATTGATTTCGTTGCGAGGTTTTGACCTCTATATGAGACATTTTTCAAAGACTGCATTCATTTTTAAAACAAACCATAACCTTTATTTCATAAATAAAGGTTTAAAAAGCTTTACGTAGATTATCAAATAATGATAATCTAAAATATCCTATTTACACACGACCAT
Source organism: Rutidosis leptorrhynchoides (assembly GCF_046630445.1). Lineage (NCBI taxonomy): Eukaryota > Viridiplantae > Streptophyta > Magnoliopsida > Asterales > Asteraceae > Rutidosis > Rutidosis leptorrhynchoides. The sequence goes on from NC_092338.1 coordinate 289,139,843, forward strand.
TACTTAATGGTTTACAATACAAATATGTTACATCGAAATCAGTTTCTTGAATGCAGTTTTTACACAATATCATACAAACATGGACTCCAAATCTTGTCCTTATTTTAGTATGCAACAGCGGAAGCTCTTAGCATTCACCTGAGAATAAACATGCTTTAAACGTCAACAAAAATGTTGGTGAGTTATAGGTTTAACCTATATATATCAAATCATAACAATAGACCACAAGATTTCATATTTCAATACACATCCCATACATAGAGATAAAAATCATTCATATGGTGAACACCTGGTAACCGACATTAACAAGATGCATATATAAGAATATCCCGATCATTCCGAGACACCCTTCGGATATGATATAAATTTCGAAGTACTAAAGCATCCGGTACTTTGGATGGGGCTTGTTGGGCCCAATAGATCTATCTTTAGGATTCGCGTCAATTAGGGTGTCTATTCCCTAATTCTTAGATTACCAGACTTAATAAAAAGGGGCATATTCGATTTCGATAATTCAACCATAGAATGTAGTAAAATGTCCCGTTCTTATTGATTAAAAACATTTCATATTAATTAATTTCGTTGCGAGGTTTTGACCTCTATATGAGACGTTTTTCAAAGACTGCATTCATTTTAAAACAAACCATAACCTTTATTTCATCAATAAAGGTTTAAAAAGCTTTACGTAGATTATCAAATAATGATAATCTAAAATATCCTGTTTACACACGACCATTACATAATGGTTTACAATACAAATATGTTACAACAAAATAAGTTTCTTGAATGCAGTTTTTACACAATATCATACAAGCATGGACTCCAAATCTCGTCCTTATTTAAGTATGCGACAGCGGAAGCTCTTAATAATCAACTGAGAATAAACATGCTTAAAACGTCAACAAAAATGTTGGTGAGTTATAGGTTTAACCTATATATATCAAATCGTAACAATAGACCACAAGATTTCATATTTCAATACACATCCCATACATAGAGATAAAAATCATTCATATGGTGAACACCTGGTAACCGACATTAACAAGATGCATATATAAGAATATCCCCATCATTCCGGGACACCCTTCGGATATGATATAAATTTCGAAGTACTAAAGCATCCGGTACTTTGGATGGGGTTTGTTAGGCCCAATAGATCTATCTTTAGGATTCGCGTCAATTAGGGTGTCTGTTCCCTAATTCTTAGATTACCAGACTTAATAAAAAGGGGCATATTCGATTTCGATAATTCAACCATAGAATGTAGTTTCACGTACTTGTGTCTATTTTGTAAATTATTTATAAAACCTGCATGTATTCTCATTCCAAAAATATTAGATTTTAAAAGTGGGACTATAACTCACTTTCACAGATTTTTACTTCGTCGGGAAGTAAGACTTGGCCACTGGTTGATTCACGAACCTATAACAATATATACATATATATCAAAGTATGTTCAAAATATATTTACAACACTTTTAATATATTTTGATGTTTTAAGTTTATTAAGTCAGATGTCCTCGTTAGTAACCTACAACTAGTTGTCAACAGTTAGATGTACAGAAATAAATCGATAAATATTATCTTGAATCAATCCACGACCCAGTGTATACGTATCTCAGTATTGATCACAACTCAAACTATATATATTTTGGAATCAACCTCAACCCTGTATAGCTAACTCCAACATTCACATATAGAGTGTCTATGGTTGTTCCGAAATATATATAGATGTGTCGACATGATAGGTCGAAACATTGTATACGTGTCTATGGTATCTCAAGATTACATAATATACAATACAAGTTGATTAAGTTATGGTTGGAATAGAGTTGTTACCAATTTTCACGTAGCTAAAATGAGAAAAATTATCCAATCTTGTTTTACCCATAACTTCTTCATTTTAAATCCGTTTTGAGTGAATCAAATTGCTATGGTTTCATATTGAACTCTATTTTATGAAACTAAACAGAAAAAGTATAGGTTTATAGTCGGAAAAATAAGTTACATGTCGTTTTTGTAAAGGTAGTCATTTCAGTCGAAAGAACGACGTCTAGATGACCATTTTAGAAAACATACTTCCACTTTGAGTTTAACCATAATTTTTGGATATAGTTTCATGTTCATAATAAAAATCATTTTCTCAGAATAACAACTTTTAAATCAAAGTTTATCATAGTTTTTAATTAACTAACCCAAAACAGCCCGCGGTGTTACTACGACGGCGTAAATCCGGTTTTACGGTGTTTTTCGTGTCTCCGGGTTTTAAATCATTAAGTTAGCATATCATATAGATATAGAACATGTGTTTAGTTGATTTTAAAAATCAAGTTAGAAGGATTAACTTTTGTTTGCGAACAAGTTTAGAATTAACTAAACTATGTTCTAGTGATTACAAGTTTAAACCTCCGAATAAGATAACTTTATATGTATGAATCGAATGATGTTATGAACATCATTACTACCTTAAGTTCCTTGGATAAACCTACTGGAAAAGAGAAAAATGGATCTAGCTTCAACGGATCCTTGGATGGCTCGAAGTTCTTGAAGCAGAATCATGACACGAAAACAAGTTCAAGTAAGATCATCACTTGAAATAAGATTGTTATAGTTATAGAAATTGAACCAAAGTTTGAATATGATTATTACCTTGTATTAGAATGATAACCTACTGTAAGAAACAAAGATTTCTTGAGGTTGAATGATCACCTTACAAGATTGGAAGTGAGCTAGCAAACTTGAAAGTATTCTTGATTTTATGTAACTAGAACTTGTAGAATATATGAAGAACACTTAGAACTTGAAGATAGAACTTGAGAGAGATTAATTAGATGAAGAAAATTGAAGAATGAAAGTGTTTGTAGGTGTTTTTGGTCGTTGGTGTATGGATTAGATATAAAGGATATGTAATTTTGTTTTCATGTAAATAAGTCATGAATGATTACTCATATTTTTGTAATTTTATGAGATATTTCATGCTAGTTGCCAAATGATGGTTCCCACATGTGTTAGGTGACTCACATGGGCTGCTAAGAGCTGATCATTGGAGTGTATATACCAATAGTACATACATCTAAAAGCTGTGTATTGTACGAGTACGAATACGGGTGCATACGAGTAGAATTGTTGATGAAACTGAACGAGGATGTAATTGTAAGCATTTTTGTTAAGTAGAAGTATTTTGATAAGTTTATTGAAGTCTTTCAAAAGTGTATAAACACATATTAAAACACTACATGTATATACATTTTAACTGAGTCGTTAAGTCATCGTTAGTCGTTACATGTAAGTGTTGTTTTGAAACCTTTAGGTTAACGATCTTGTTACATGTTGTTAACCCAATGTTTATAATATCAAATGAGATTTTAAATTATTATATTATCATGATATTATCATGTATAAATATCTCTTAATATGATATATATACATTAAATGTCTTTACAACGATAATCGTTACATATATGTCTCGTTTAAAAATCATTAAGTTAGTAGTCTTGTTTTTACATATGTAGTTCATTGTTAATATACTTAATGATATGTTTACTTATCATAGTATCATGTTAACTATATATATATCCATATATATGTCATCATATAGTTTTTACAAGTTTTAACGTTCGTGAATCACCGGTCAACTTGGGTGGTCAATTGTCTATATGAAACATATTTCAATTAATCAAGTCTTAACAAGTTTGATTGCTTAACATGTTGGAAACATTTAATCATGTAAATATCAATCTCAATTAATATATATAAACATGGAAAAGTTCGGGTCACTACATGTAGTTTCACGTACTTGTGTCTATTTTGTAAATCATTTATAAAACCTGCATGTATTCTCATCCCAAAAATATTAGATTTTAAAAGTGGGACTATAACTCACTTTCACAGATTTTTACTTCTTCGGGAAGTAAGACTTGGCCACTGGTTGATTCACGAACCTATAACAATATATACATATATATCAAAGTATCTTCAAAATATATTTACAACACTTTTAATATATTTTGATGTTTTAAGTTTATTAAGTCAGCTGTCCTCGTTAGTAACCTACAACTAGTTGTCCACAGTTAGATGTACAGAAATAAATCGATAAATATTATCTTGAGTCAATCCACGACCCAGTGTATACGTATCTCAGTATTGATCACAGCTCAAACTATATATATTTTGGAATCAACCTCAACCCTGTATAACTAACTCCAACATTCACATATAGAGTGTCTATGGTTGTTCCGAAATATATATAGATGTGTCGACATGATAGGTCGAAACATTGTATACGTGTCTATGGTATCTCAAGATTACATAATATACAATACAAGTTGATTAAGTTATGGTTGGAATAGATTTGTTACCAATTTTCACGTAGCTAAAATGAGAAAAATTATCCAATCTTGTTTTACCCATAACTTCTTCATTTTAAATCCGTTTTGAGTTAATCAAATTGCTATGCTTTCATATTGAACTCTATTTTATGAATCTAAACAGAAAATGTATAGGTTTCTAGTCGGAAAAATAAGTTACAAGTCATTTTTATAAAGGTAGTCATTTCAGTCGAAATAACGACGTCTAGATGACCATTTTAGAAAACATACTTCCACTTTGAGTTTAACCATAATTTTTGGATATAGTTTCATGTTCATAAAAATCATTTTCTCAGAATAACAACTTTTAAATCAAAGTTTATCATAGTTTTTAATTAACTAACCCAAACCAGCCCGCGGTGTTACTACGACGGCGTAAATCCGGTTTTACGGTGTTTTTCGTGTTTCCAGGTTTTAAATCATTAAGTTAGCATATCATATAGATATAGAACATGTGTTTAGTTGATTTTAAAAGTCAAGTTAGAAGGATTAACTTTTGTTTGCGAACAAGTTTAGAATTAACTAAACTATGTTCTAGTGATTACAAGTTTAAACCTTCGAATAAGATAGCTTTATATGTATGAATCGAATAATGTTATGAACATCATTACTACCTTAAGTTCCTTGGATAAACCTACTGGAAAAGAGAAAAATTAATCTAGCTTCAACGGATCCTTGGATGGCTCGAAGTTCTTGAAGCAGAATCATGACACGAAAACAAGTTCAAGTAAGATCATCACTTGAAATAAGATTGTTATAGTTATAGAAATTGAAACAAAGTTTGAATATGATTATTACCTTGTATTAGAATGATAACTTACTGTAAGAAACAAAGATTTCTTGAGGTTGGATGATCACCTTACAAGATTGGAAGTGAGCTAGCAAACTTGAAAGTATTCTTGATTTTATGTAACTAGAACTTGTAGAATTTATGAAGAACACTTAGAACTTGAAGATAGAACTTGAGAGAGATCAATTAGATGAAGAAAATTGAAGAATGAAAGTGTTTGTAGGTGTTTTTGGTCGTTGGTGTATGGATTAGATATAAAGGATATGTAATTTTGTTTTCATGTAAATAAGTCATGAATGATTACTCATATTTTTGTAATTTTATGAGATATTTCATGCTAGTTGCCAAATGATGGTTCTCACATGTGTTAGGTGACTCACATGGGCTGCTAAGAGCTGATCATTGGAGTGTATATACCAATAGTACATACATCTAAAAGCTGTGTATTGTACGAGTACGAATACGGGTGCATACGAGTAGAATTGTTGATGAAACTGAACGAGGATGTAATTGTAAGCATTTTTGTTAAGTAGAAGTATTTTGATAAGTGTATTGAAGTCTTTCAAAAGTGTATAAATACATATTAAAACACTACATGTATATACATTTTAACTGAGTCGTTAAGTCATCGTTAGTCGTTACATGTAAGTGTTGTTTTGAAACCTTTAGGTTAACGATCTTGTTACATGTTGTTAACCCAATGTTTATAATATCAAATGAGATTTTAAATTATTATATTATCATGATATTATCATGTATGAATATCTCTTAATATGATATATATATACATTAAATGTCTTTACAACGATAATCGTTACATATATGTCTCGTTTAAAAATTATTAAGTTAGTAGTCTTGTTTTTACATATGTAGTTCATTGTTAATATACTTAATGATATGTTTACTTATCATAGTATCATGTTAACTATATATATATCCATATATATGTCATCATATAGTTTTTACAAATTTTAACGTTCGTGAATCACCGGTCAACTTGGGTGGTCAATTGTCTATATGAAACATATTTCAATTAATCAAGTCTTAACAAGTTTGATTGCTTAACATGTTGGAAACATTTAATCATGTAAATATCAATCTCAATTAATATATATAAACATGGAAAAGTTCGGGTCACTACATGTAGTTTCACGTACTTGTGTCTATTTTGTAAATCATTTATAAAACCTGCATGTATTCTCATCCCAAAAATATTAGATTTTAAAAGTGGGACTATAACTCACTTTCACAGATTTTTACTTCGTCGGTAAGTAAGACTTGGCCACTGGTTGATTCACGAACCTATAACAATATATACATATATATCAAAGTATGTTCAAAATATATTTACAACACTTTTAATATATTTTGATGTTTTAAGTTTATTAAGTCAGCTGTCCTCGTTAGTAACCTACAACTAGTTGTCCACAGTTAGATGTACAGAAACAAATCGATAAATATTATCTTGAATCAATCCACAACCCAGTGTATACGTATCTCAGTATTGATCACAACTCAAACTATATATATTTTGGAATCAACCTCAACCCTGTATAGCTAACTCCAACATTCACATATAGAGTGTCTATGGTTGTTCCGAAATATATATAGATGTGTCGAAATGATAGGTCGAAACATTGTATACGTGTCTATGGTATCTCAAGATTACATAATATACAATACAAGTTGATTAAGTTATGGTTGGAATAGATTTGTTACCAATTTTCACGTAGCTAAAATGAGAAAAATTATCCAATCTTGTTTTACCCATAACTTCTTCATTTTAAATCCGTTTTGAGTGAATCAAATTGCTATGGTTTCATATTGAACTCTATTTTATGAAACTAAACAGAAAAAGTATAGGTTTATAGTCGGAAAAATAAGTTACAAGTCGTTTTTGTAAAGGTAGTCATTTCAGTCGAAAGAACGACGTCTAGATGACCATTTTAGAAAACATACTTCCACTTTGAGTTTAACCATAATTTTTGGATATAGTTTCATGTTCATAATAAAAATCATTTTCTCAGAATAACAACTTTTAAATCAAAGTTTATCATAGTTTTTAATTAACTAACCCAAAACAGCCCGCGGTGTTACTACGACGGCGTAAATCCGGTTTTACGGTGTTTTTCGTGTCTCCGGGTTTTAAATCATTAAGTTAGCATATCATATAGATATAGAACATGTGTTTAGTTTATTTTAAAAGTCAAGTTAGAAGGATTAACTTTTATTTGCGAACAAGTTTAGAATTAACTAAACTATGTTCTAGTGATTACAAGTTTAAACCTACGAATAAGATAACTTTATATGTATGAATCGAATGATGTTATGAACATCATTACTACCTTAAGTTCCTTGGATAAACCTACTAAAAAAGAGAAAAATGGATCTAGCTTCAACGGATCCTTGGATGGCTCGAAGTTCTTGAAGCAGAATCATGACATGAAAACAAGTTCAAGTAAGATCATCACTTGAAATAAGATTGTTATAGTTATAGAAATTGAACCAAAGTTTGAATATGATTATTACCTTGTATTAGAATGATAACCTACTATAAGAAACAAAGATTTCTTGAGGTTGGATGATCACCTTACAAGATTGGAAGTGAGCTAGCAAACTTGAAAGTATTCTTGATTTTATGTAACTAGAACTTGTAGAATATATGAAGAACACTTAGAACTTGAAGATAGAACTTGAGAGAGATCAATTAGATGAAGAAAATTGAAGAATGAAAGTGTTTGTAGGTGTTTTTGGTCGTTGGTGTATGGATTAGATATAAAGGATATGTAATTTTGTTTTCATCTAAATAAGTCATGAATGATTACTCATATTTTTGTAATTTTATGAGATATTTCATGCTAGTTGCCAAATGATGGTTCCCACATGTGTTAGGTGACTCACATGGGCTGCTAAGAGCTGATCATTGGAGTGTATATACCAATAGTACATACATCTAAAAGCTGTGTATTGTACGAGTACGAATACGGGTGCATACGAGTAGAATTGTTGATGAAACTGAACGAGGATGTAATTGTAAGAATAATATAGATATATATATAGATATATATATATATATATATATATATATATATATATATAATTTTTTTATAAATATAAAATTAACCAGTCATTGAATCATATTAAGATAAAATACATTGGATCTTAGCTAAAGGATAAAAATTTAATTATAACATGTGACTATACAGTAATACCCGTGTTTACCTAATTATTATACCCGTGATATATCTATTTACCTGTGACTACACATTAATACCCGTGTATATTAATTATTACATCCGTGATATCTATTATTGAGATAGAAATATACCCGTGACATATCTATCTATTTATAACCCTAATTCATTTCATCAAACACACACATACGTACATATTCTTCCCCTCCTCAAGAACACCCACTACTATTCATCATCATCATCAATCTTTCATCCTCAAGAACACCTTCAATAATCACTTGATCATAAAATCGTTTACATATTCGGACTCCTCTCGAAGAGCTCTACACATCTATACCAACAATTTCTTGATTAGGGTAAGTTTTAAAAACTCTAATTTTTGGGTTTTCATGTTTTTGTTACATTTTAGGTTAGATATAGTGTCTAGTGCTCAAGTCCTTGTATGTATGCATGATAGTATTCGTTAATTTGATCGTTTGATGACTTTTTGATGAATCACGAATTTGTTTTGTGAGAGGTCATAAACTTGAACTTGTTGAATATATAATATTATGAGATAATCAGAATCCTCTTGAAAAACTAATAAGTTTGGGCTTTGGAATTTCGAATTTTCGTTACCGTATGCTCATGTTATGCTTAATTGAAGTTTTAACTCGTTTTTATGAATGATCACGTTTTTCATTAATATGATACTGATATGAACATGATATTTTTAGTTTATGAAATGTTTATATATGAAATCCTTGTGAAAAATTAATAAGTTTGCTCGAAAGAATCATCGAATTTCGTTAAGAATTGCTCTCGTTATGTTTATTTGAAGTTTTAACTTGTTTATGTTTAAATCCGAATTTTCTGGGCAAAATCCTTTATGATTTGGAATTTTATTTATTTACCATCTGTTAGAAAATTAAAAATCACTCAAGTTAGGCTAGGATATCATGTGAAACGGATACGTATTGCTCATGTTATGATTTATTGATTTCGGTTTAAAAATTCGTAATTGAAACTGAGAATCTGGAAAAGTATACTATATATTCAGGTCTTGAGAGGTATATAATTGTATTCCTTGCGAAAAAATATTTGGTTTTCATTTAGATATTGTCAAATTCTGATAAACGAGTCAAAATCTATCGTCAAATCAAAGTTACAATTTTATATTATTTAAAACCGAACAGAGCAGTTGTCTCGGGATGCGTGCGACCTGATCTCAGATTTCTGGGTTCACGGTTGCGTGGGTATCGAAAAATTAATAAGTTTGGACTCCAGAAACGCGTCATTTGGATACCTTTTGGATTTGATATGATTTTTCAAAGTTTATACATGTTATGTAAAAGTGCTGAAACGTTTCAGCATTATAGTCTGGTACGTTTTCAGTCACTGCGATCTTTTTGTTTATAGTTAGAGGCTGTGCTTCGAATATATTATAGTGTACTAAATTGCGGAGATTTTGGCATGTATTTCAAGTCAAACGGAGTTGAACTTATTTTTATAAAAATTCCAGAAGTTGACTGCATTGTTTAAACTAAATATTACGTGCAGTTGACTTTGTTTGACCAAATGAGTTTAACGGGTCAAAATGGGTAACGATCAGTGTAGACAAGTCCCATACGTCGATTTAAGTAAGTTTGAAGGTTGTAGTGTTTTAAAAATAAGTTTTGGCACGTTTTGGTTAAATTGGGTGTTTATGACTCATTTGGGTCATAAGGACCTATTTTGACCCATACACATAATTTCGGGAATTCGAGTTTACAAACACGTCAATAATGTCATTTTAAACTTGTGTTATGATAATGAAACATTCAGGTCTCCCGGATTGAATTTTGAGTCGTCAACACAAAATATTATTAGTTTTTGTAAAGTGACAAAAATGACTCTTGGACATACTTTGCGGACTCGTAAGTTGAAATCGGTTAAGTTTGGATAAAAACTATTATTTGTTATTGAAAGTATTCACGGCAGGCTTTAAAACAATATATTATCTGTATGATATTGTCGAGCCTAAACTAGTCTAAAACGAGTACGAAAACTGGGCGCCGCTGCTGATCCATGCTATTAACAGCACCAAATTTCAGCATTTTATGTTTTGAGGGGCTGTTTTCGCAAGGTCATAACTTTCAAACCGTAACTCCGTTTTTGTCAAATAAACTGGCTATTGAAAGATGGTATGATATACTTTCCAATGGTCACGACCAAAGGTACTACATCAAAATTGGTGGGACCAGAAATCAGCTTCAAAATACCAAAATATACATATATGTAAATAATAATTTTTGCTAAGTAAAAATGTATTACTTAAGATTGACCTATGTTTGACTATTTGACCCAACTTGAGTAATATTATGAGATTGTTAACTTGTGTTAACCATGTTGACTGTGTTCGACTACGTTTGACTTACATTTGACTTACATTTGACTTACTTTGACTTGTGTTGACTTTTGTTGACTTTTGCTAAATTTTGTTAAATTTATGAGTCGGACTTGAGCAATAGGACTATACTTACCCTATGGACCGACCTAGCTTATTAGACACTTATTGACCAACATATATTCTCTAGGTTGAGGTCTACGGTTACTTGCATTCCGATTTTCGGTCACACCTCTGTGATTTATTTCTGAAGTTGTCAGGTGAGTTTCATTTGCTCCTTTTTATATATATTTTTGGGACTGAGAATACATGCGCTGTTTTTATAAATGTTTTACGAAATAGGCACAAGTACTAAAACTAATTCTACGTGGGTTTAAACCAGAAATATACCCTTAGCTTGGTAACATTAAACTACTTGTCTATGTACGGTAGGCGCGAATCCTAAAGATAGATCTATTGGGCCTGACAAACCCCATCCTGACTATGAGATGCTTTAGTACTTCGAGGTTATTTTAAACACACCTGATCTGGTGTACTTCAGAGGGTAAAACATGAACGTTAAGGCTTGTTACCGGGTGCCTACAACTTATAGAATATTTTTATACACTTGCGAGTGTACATATATTTATAGACGGAAATCTTGTGGTCTATTAAAATAATGAAAATGATTGTTTATGATAAACTAATGAACTCACCAACCTTTTGGTTGACACTTTTAGCATGTTTATTCTCAGGTTTTTCAAAAGTGCTTCCGCTGTCTGCTTGCTATTTGCTCAAGGTGCTGCATGGAGTCTTTTATGCCATATTTTCAAAAAGACATTGCATTCAAATATTATTGTTATAATATGTTATTAAATAAATTGATGATTTAGTCATTTTGTATAAGTTGTCATATATATTTGGGATATGTCTATATTTTGGTAAACTTTCTATGTATAGAAAGTATTTAAAAAAAAAAAATGAAAGCAATATTTTATCAAAACGTATCATATAGAGGTCGAAACCTCGCTGTGTGTAACATCCTCCCAATAGGGTCTGGAAGAAACGTTACTAATATCAAATAAACCAACATATTATAATACGAGAACAATACTAAATGAGAAAATTTAACTTTATTGAGTACGCAGCGGAAAATGAAATGTCGTTACAATAATGGAAATAACGATAAAGTAATTGTTCATATGCAGAAGTAATAAATGCGATATCTCTTGATCCTAAGTCCAAGTAGCATCACATAAGTAGTAGATAAGAAAGCTTGAATCAAACAGCACCTGAGACAAAACATGCTAAAGTGTCAACCAAAAAGGTTGAGTGAAGTTCATAGGTTTAACAAAAGTAGTTATCGTTGTTTTTAGACCACAAGATTTAGTTGTAAAGTTGATCTCCCGCAGGATCAAAAAGTAGATCTCGCAGATCCAAAAGTTATGCCAGTGCGTGATATTTAGACTAAACGTTCAAGTTTGCCCCATGACAAGTTGTGTCTGTCCTTGTCGGTTTAAATTTCATTATCAAGTAATACAAAGACTGAGTCAAATGTATCGGGGACGTTACTCCCGATAGGCCTACCCCCAATAAATAAGCATGCCGCAGCACTTAAAAATATCACTGTAGGGACTTAGTCGGACATAGCCGGGTATAGCATAGTTTTAACAGTTGGTACTGATATTTAGACTAGACTTTCAAGTTTACCCCGTGTCAAGTTATCGTTTATACTTGTCGGTTGGGGGCTTGCTGGTCATAGCCCAACATATCACAGTTTAATAGTTGATACGTGTAAGTACTGATATTTAGACTAGACTTTCAAGTTTACCCCGTAACAAGTTATTGTTTATACTTATCGGTTGGGGGCTTGCTGGTCATAGCCCAACATATCACAGTTTAATAGTTAATACGTGTAAAATAGTTATAAAAGTTGTGCATGTATTCTCACCCCAAAAGTTATAAAATAGTTATGAAACAGTAAAAAGTGGGGCTATGAATTCACGTATATAAATATTGTAAAACAGTTATTAAAATATTGCATGTTAAAAATTTAAAAGCAAGCATGTGTCTCACCCCATAGTTTCAAAACAGTAATGAAATAGTAAAAAGTGGGGCTATGAATTCACGTATATAAATATTGTAAAACAGTTATTAAAATATTGCATGTTAAAAATTTAAAAGCAAGCATGTGTCTCACCCCATAGTTTCAAAACAGTAATGAAATAGTAAAAAGTGGGGCTATGAAATTCACGTATATAAATATTGTAAAACAGTTATTAAAATATTGCATGTTAAAAATTTAAAAGCAAGCATGTGTCTCACCCCATAGTTTCAAAACAGTAATGAAATAGTAAAAAGTGGGGCTATGAATTCACGTATATAAATATTGTAAAACAGTTATTAAAATATTGCATGTTAAAAATTTAAAAGCAAGCATGTGTCTCACCCCATAGTTTCAAAACAGTAATGAAATAGTAAAAAGTGGGGCTATGAAATTCACGTATATAAATATTGTAAAACTGTTATTAAAATATTGCATGTTAAAAATTTAAAAGCAAGCATGTGTCTCACCCCATAGTTTCAAAACAGTAATGAAATAGTAAAAAGTGGGGCTATGAAATTCACGTATATAAATATTGTAAAACAGTTATTAAAATATTGCATGTTAAAAATTTAAAAGCAAGCATGTGTCTCACCCCATAGTTTCAAAATAGTAATAAAATAGTAAAAAGTGGGGCTATGAATTCACCTTAGTAAGTAGAGAGAGTTATTCCTCGGAATAGAGAGTTGAACGAGTGAGCAGGAAAGTCAACCTATTGACATTTAAGAGTAGTTAAGTGTTTTGCCCATGTTTAAGTTTAAGTATGTGTTTAAGTATAGTTTGTTTTACTAAGTTTCTATTCCTAGTAAGTTACTATTTTTATAAAGTTTCTATTTTTAGAAAGTTTCTTATTTTACTAAGTTTCTATGACTAGAGAGTTTCTACTTTTATGAGTGTTTCCATTTTAGGATACTTGCCGTATTAGATAAGCTTCCAATCACCCCTTTCCCTTCGAATGGCTAATTTAGATCTAGGGGCTTGAGCCATAGGACCCTTTAAATCGGAAATCCAAACCCTCTGCCTAGAATCTCGTAGAAACCATTCGTCAAGAAAGTTCGAAGATCTATACATCTCTAATACATATCCCAAAATGTTTTTGTGCTACAATATAATTAGTAGGTTATAGGTGCTAGTAATAGTAATAGTGTATACATGTTAAGTACTAGTATAAGTAGTATTAGGGTTTCATTAATTAGGGTTAGTTAATTAAAGTAGTAATTAATAACTAGAGTTTAGTAATTAATGTCCTAGGGTTTCATAAATGTTTAGAGTTTAATTAATTAGGGTTTAAGAATTATAGTTTAGGTGTAATTTGGGTTTAAGGTTTTAATATGTATATGTATATATAATTCGTATATATATGTATATATATATATATATAAAAATATTTTTTTTTTTACATGTATATATGTATATATAAATCTAGGTGTGTTTATGTATATACTTATGAATAACAAGTTTATAATATGAATATGAATTATCAAAGATCAAAGTTTATGTAAATAGTTTAGGGTTTATGTTATACCTTTGAAGATTCAAGATAATTAACAAAGAAAAGATGAACACGATGAAGATGGAAGATCAAAGCCTTGAAAATCTTGAAGAACTCCTTGAAGATTCTTGAAGAACATGAAGAACAAGCTTGAAGATCCGAATACCACAAGAGAGGGAGAGGGAGAGATTGTTTTCGAGAGAGGATTTTGGTGTGATTTGTGAATGAAAAACTAGGTGTTTATATAGTGCAAGTATTAGAGTGTTAGTCAACATAAGGATGTTCTAATTAATGATTTTATTTTGTTTTATAATTTTTAGTCAACAATAGGTGGTACTAGTTTATAATTAGTCAACATAAGGATGTACTAGTTTACACTTTATTTTTAGTCAACATAAGGATGTAAGATTTTTTTAGTCTCATTATTATTACTATTATTATTATTATTATTTTTACATTTACTACATGATAAGTATTATTTTCTTTTTACTAATTCATGACTTGTATATATTTAGTTTCCAATTGTTTTATTATTTATATAAATATCACTTTTTATTTATTACTTATAGGTTATTAGTTATAATATTACATAAATGCATAAATTTTAATTAGCAGTGAGTGTCGACTAACAGTTTATTATTTTCATCTTTTATTAACTTGTCAATTTTTGTACAAAGTTAATTAATATGTTTTCTAACTCTTAACACTTAACAATTGTTGATTAAAGTTTAATCATTAAGTTTTAATTATATTGTTTGGGCTTTTAATATTGGAAAAATATAGAATGGAAAAATGAGGGTCGTTATAGTACCTCCCCGTTATTGAAAACTTCGTCCCGAAGTTTTTAGGTAGTTTCCTCGTTTGCATCAGCAGTTGAGAAGAGATGGGGATATTTCCATTTCATATGGTCTTTGCGTTCCCAGGTATATTCGGGGCCTCTACGCGAATTCCAACGGACTTTAACGATAGGTATATTGCTTTTACGCGTTTGTTTGACCTCTCCTTCCATGATTTCTATAGGTTATTCAACGAAGTGCATTTTATCATTAATGCGAAGATCATTCAAAATGATGATGTTATACAAGTAATTTCAGTAAATTGGATACATGAAATGTGTTATGAATAGTATTGAGCTCATTTAAAACCTTGAGCATTTTATGCCACAATATTAGGGCAGACAAACAAAGAGGAGTTCGTGAAAATCACAGTCATGAAATTTGATAGAGATCTTCATTGTTTACAACAAGAATATTTTAATGATGAATATAAGTTGAAAAATAAAGTTTTATCACTATTGAATAATATGGATAAAACGATTCGTTTATAGGAAGAGTATAAATGAAGCTATCATAAAAGAGTGAAATGAGAAAATTAAATGTTCGCCTTAACTTTTGACGTAGTCACGATTGATTTCCGGAATTCAAGGAATTAAAGGAAATCTTCGTAATCTATAAGATTTGATTCTCCGGTATTTACGAAATTTTGAGATTTGTTTGATTAAATGCGGTGATTTGCCTCGATTGATGTGTTTGGAATTTTGCTATAAATTAGCTTCTTCCGTTTCATTATCTTCACCACTTCTATACTTTCTTTCTCAATTCAAACTTCCAAAAGATTAAGAAAAT
Organism: Rutidosis leptorrhynchoides; assembly: GCF_046630445.1. Lineage (NCBI taxonomy): Eukaryota > Viridiplantae > Streptophyta > Magnoliopsida > Asterales > Asteraceae > Rutidosis > Rutidosis leptorrhynchoides. The sequence continues at coordinate 289,155,759 of NC_092338.1, forward strand.
GCTAAATCCAGTTCTGATCCTGGTTATTATATTGACCATCTATGCAGTCATTCTTCTTTTTCTTTTACCGCCAGAGGAATCTGTTTACTTCTACTATGCTCTTGGGGTTATAGTGTTTTTAATTATCCCGTGTCTTTATATTGCTATACGCATTGATATACACGGTTTGTAATTTCGGAGTCGTTATCGGGCTTTATATTTTCCCTTATATGTCGGAGTTTTATGCTTTTGTTTCTTCTTCCCGACTTCAAGTCAAGCGAGTAATGGTCCAGAATTCATAGGTATGAAGTTTTGAATGATCATAATATATAAAGTAGAAAGGAAAGGTAATAGCACGATTTGATTTGTCATATTACCAGAATATCCGGAAAAGACCGAATCATCAAGAAAAATATTTTCTTGATATGTTTAGAGGTTAAATAGAATGTAAGAGTCGTGTAACATGGAAAATGATGATTATAAAATCTATGAATCATCATCTTCCATTAAAAACTTAGCATGACTTACTGTAATATAATCACGTTGGCCTGACGTCATTATATTATACTAACTCATGCTTCAATTCCCAACACTTCTTCAAAGCATTTATAATTTAAACTCGAATTTTACAGAATATAGAAACTAAAACAGTTTCCTTTATAAAGATATCGCAAAGAGATACTTAATTGCGGACATGAATCGTTATGAAGATATCTTCCGAAATATAGAGGATATTTATGATGATATTTTGGAATTTCTAAGTTCGAAAGTTGATGAAGAAAAATTTTCCGCAAGCTTTTAACATGACTTTGGAGCAAGATATTCTCTAAAGATTTCACCGGATTCAGAATTTCCTGGATTCTTTGAATATAGGGTTTGGCCCTTGTGTTTGTCCTTGGTCTCCTCCATGGTTAGCTCAATCCGTTTTTCAGTTCCAAATTTTCTTTTGGGCTTTTCCAACGTACCATTCTTTACTATCAAACTGTTAGCCCTTAAGAACATCTATAGCATTTGCTGCTTCGTCAGCATTCTCAAGGTTAACGAATCTGAATCATTGATTGACAACCCGAGATGGTTTCAAGAAATTTTATTTTTAGATGATTAAACGCTGATTGTAATCGTCAATGGATCTAATGGTTGATGAATAGGCGTTGTTGATTTCAAAAGTAATAAATGATAATTTTGGTGGTTTGATGTGATAATTCATCATAGAATATGAATGAATATAATTCATGAATGTAGTGATCTTTAGGAAGATAACATCTGCTATAGCTTTACTTGAATTCTGATATGTCAAATTCAGAATATGTAATTTGATTTGAATGAAAATGGTTGTTCTTTGGTGCGCGGATACATATGTGGATGTAAGTAGTATAGTTACTGATTATTGAATCAGAATTTGAAGAATGTACAATGTAACATATTAATGTGAGATATAAATATTTCTCGGGTATTACCTACCCATTAAAATATTTTCACAATTAACAGTTTATACAAAAGAGAAGATATACGTTCATATATGTATTCTTCAGATATAATATAGATTTAATGAGTTAATATAATATTAAACTCATTTGATTTGCGGTTGAAACGAGAATAAATAATTTCCAAAACCTTAGAGATTTCATAATTGTCGCGAAATATTTCGCTAATGAAGTTATGAATCAATACTTCATCGTTCATTGTTATTGATATACCTCAGTATATGATGCTGGTGCTCGTGGAATTCTTGTGAAATTCATAAGGCACGAATGATGTTTTCTAGAAAGTTTCGAGTACATTGAAAATGAAAGTATACAATCAATCATGTATTTGAGTAATACACTTGGTTTATTATGAAATGGAGTTTATTGTGTTGAAGCAGTGATTAACGATTGTTAAGTCATTAACGAAGGATGTACATCATAGCATATTAATGATATGAATTAATCAAGTAGTACATACTAGTTAAGATTCACACGTAATAGCTTAGTATGAAAAGATTTATTATTGTTCCAATCCATATATATAAAGTATACATATGTAATTCTTCAGGAAGAATGAGTCAATACATCTTAACTCATTATTACTAATATTCCTTGGTATCTATGGGGCGTATGATGTTGATGTTTGAGGTACTGAGTGTGATGTTGAGGCGTGGAATGCGGATGTTTTCGTTGGTGAAGCTGGTGATGTTGGTGGTGATGCCGATGGTACTGGTGGTACTGGTTATGCTGCTGGTGCTGCTGCTGGTGTTTGTAGGTTTCGCACCATATTCTCCAGAGCCACTACTCGAGCGCGAAGCTCGTTGACTTCTTCTATTATTCCGGGATGATTGGCGGTTTGGACAAGTGGATGAATAAGATCTAAAATTTTAGATATTATATATTCGTGACTGGATATCCTGGAAATGAGGGTGAAAATAGTGTTTCGAATGGGTTCGCCAGTAAGTGCTTCAGGTTCTTCACCAAGAGGTGAATTCGGTTGGTGGAAGGGATCACCTTCTTCTTGTCTCCATTGATTAAGTTTGCTACGAACCCATCCCCAATTCATCCAAAATAGATGATGGCTGATTGGTTCGTTCATTCCGGTTATGCTGCCATTGGAGCTCGAAGAGTTCGAGGAATCCATATTATGTGTTTGGAATAGGGTTTTTGATATGAGATTAGTGTTGAATACTGGATGATATATTCGTCTCCTCGAATACGTGTATATAGCAAAAAGATTTCCGTAATTTACGGTGGGAATTTAGGAAAAGTGTTAGACAAAATCTATTGGGATAGATACGATAAGATATAATAAGATATGATGTGTCTATACTTTAATAATGGCAGTATGACGTGTTGAGATCATAAAGTGATAAGTATGTAATCTAATAATCTTTTGATTAAAGACTTTCAATTCGTATACTGTGATAGCCCAATGACATTTTTCGATTCGCAAACCGATGCATGAAGGCATAAGGCATATAGGTACGTGATATAATAGGGAGTTATATACGTTTGATTGTGAGTAGTAACAATTATAAGAGTTTCAAAATCATGGATAATATTTCATGTAATACATATGTAATACACATAACCATGATAGATGACTTATGAATGTCAAGAATTTCTGAAATCATTGTGTCACATTTAGATGTGGTGGTGTAATTGGATAGTACTCAGGAAAGTGAGCAGAGTTCTTAGATTAGCTCGGCATTCTAAGATAAGTAAAGTTTCTAAAGTATAGTGAAGCATTTAACAGTTAAAGGCAACAATTAAAGGCACTATGGTCAAGGAAAGTTGTAGTCCTACATTAGGAAAGAGACTTTGATTAGAATCTTTAAGTCAAGTTTGGTAAAGCATGATTGTTAAGATTATAAGGCAATTCTAAATGCTTTAAGTCTAAGGCAGGAAAGGTTATAGTTTCCTAGATTGCTAAGGCACCCTAGCTAGCAAGTAAGGCACACATAAAAATGCAATCCTGGTTCTCTATAACAGCCTGGTTATGCTCTGATACCAATCTGTAACATCCTCCCAATAGGGTCTGGAAGAAACGTTACTAATATCAAATAAACCAACATATTATAATACGAGAACAATACTAAATGAGAAAATTTAACTTTATTGAGTACGCAGCGGAAAATGAAATGTCGTTACAATAATGGAAATAACGATAAAGTAATTGTTCATATGCAGAAGTAATAAATGCGATATCTCTTGATCCTAAGTCCAAGTAGCATCACATAAGTAGTAGATAAGAAAGCTTGAATCAAACAGCACCTGAGACAAAACATGCTAAAGTGTCAACCAAAAAGGTTGAGTGAAGTTCATAGGTTTAACAAAAGTAGTTATCGTTGTTTTTAGACCACAAGATTTAGTTGTAAAGTTGATCTCCCGCAGGATCAAAAAGTAGATCTCGCAGATCCAAAAGTTATGCCAGTGCGTGATATTTAGACTAAACGTTCAAGTTTGCCCCATGACAAGTTGTGTCTGTCCTTGTCGGTTTAAATTTCATTATCAAGTAATACAAAGACTGAGTCAAATGTATCGGGGACGTTACTCCCGATAGGCCTACCCCCAATAAATAAGCATGCCGCAGCACTTAAAAATATCACTGTAGGGACTTAGTCGGACATAGCCGGGTATAGCATAGTTTTAACAGTTGGTACTGATATTTAGACTAGACTTTCAAGTTTACCCCGTGTCAAGTTATCGTTTATACTTGTCGGTTGGGGGCTTGCTGGTCATAGCCCAACATATCACAGTTTAATAGTTGATACGTGTAAGTACTGATATTTAGACTAGACTTTCAAGTTTACCCCGTAACAAGTTATTGTTTATACTTATCGGTTGGGGGCTTGCTGGTCATAGCCCAACATATCACAGTTTAATAGTTAATACGTGTAAAATAGTTATAAAAGTTGTGCATGTATTCTCACCCCAAAAGTTATAAAATAGTTATGAAACAGTAAAAAGTGGGGCTATGAATTCACGTATATAAATATTGTAAAACAGTTATTAAAATATTGCATGTTAAAAATTTAAAAGCAAGCATGTGTCTCACCCCATAGTTTCAAAACAGTAATGAAATAGTAAAAAGTGGGGCTATGAATTCACGTATATAAATATTGTAAAACAGTTATTAAAATATTGCATGTTAAAAATTTAAAAGCAAGCATGTGTCTCACCCCATAGTTTCAAAACAGTAATGAAATAGTAAAAAGTGGGGCTATGAAATTCACGTATATAAATATTGTAAAACAGTTATTAAAATATTGCATGTTAAAAATTTAAAAGCAAGCATGTGTCTCACCCCATAGTTTCAAAACAGTAATGAAATAGTAAAAAGTGGGGCTATGAATTCACGTATATAAATATTGTAAAACAGTTATTAAAATATTGCATGTTAAAAATTTAAAAGCAAGCATGTGTCTCACCCCATAGTTTCAAAACAGTAATGAAATAGTAAAAAGTGGGGCTATGAAATTCACGTATATAAATATTGTAAAACTGTTATTAAAATATTGCATGTTAAAAATTTAAAAGCAAGCATGTGTCTCACCCCATAGTTTCAAAACAGTAATGAAATAGTAAAAAGTGGGGCTATGAAATTCACGTATATAAATATTGTAAAACAGTTATTAAAATATTGCATGTTAAAAATTTAAAAGCAAGCATGTGTCTCACCCCATAGTTTCAAAATAGTAATAAAATAATAAAAAGTGGGGCTATGAATTCACCTTAGTAAGTAGAGAGAGTTATTCCTCGGAATAGAGAGTTGAACGAGTGAGCAGGAAAGTCAACCTATTGACATTTAAGAGTAGTTAAGTGTTTTGCCCATGTTTAAGTTTAAGTATGTGTTTAAGTATAGTTTGTTTTACTAAGTTTCTATTCCTAGTAAGTTACTATTTTTATAAAGTTTCTATTTTTAGAAAGTTTCTTATTTTACTAAGTTTCTATGACTAGAGAGTTTCTACTTTTATGAGTGTTTCCATTTTAGGATACTTGCCGTATTAGATAAGCTTCCAATCACCCCTTTCCCTTCGAATGGCTAATTTAGATCTAGGGGCTTGAGCCATAGGACCCTTTAAATCGGAAATCCAAACCCTCTGCCTAGAATCTCGTAGAAACCATTCGTCAAGAAAGTTCGAAGATCTATACATCTCTAATACATATCCCAAAATGTTTTTGTGCTACAATATAATTAGTAGGTTATAGGTGCTAGTAATAGTAATAGTGTATACATGTTAAGTACTAGTATAAGTAGTATTAGGGTTTCATTAATTAGGGTTAGTTAATTAAAGTAGTAATTAATAACTAGAGTTTAGTAATTAATGTCCTAGGGTTTCATAAATGTTTAGAGTTTAATTAATTAGGGTTTAAGAATTATAGTTTAGGTGTAATTTGGGTTTAAGGTTTTAATATGTATATGTATATATAATTCGTATATATATGTATATATATATATATATATAAAAATATTTTTTTTTTTACATGTATATATGTATATATAAATCTAGGTGTGTTTATGTATATACTTATGAATAACAAGTTTATAATATGAATATGAATTATCAAAGATCAAAGTTTATGTAAATAGTTTAGGGTTTATGTTATACCTTTGAAGATTCAAGATAATTAACAAAGAAAAGATGAACACGATGAAGATGGAAGATCAAAGCCTTGAAAATCTTGAAGAACTCCTTGAAGATTCTTGAAGAACATGAAGAACAAGCTTGAAGATCCGAATACCACAAGAGAGGGAGAGGGAGAGATTGTTTTTGAGAGAGGATTTTGGTGTGATTTGTGAATGAAAAACTAGGTGTTTATATAGTGCAAGTATTAGAGTGTTAGTCAACATAAGGATGTTCTAATTAATGATTTTATTTTGTTTTATAATTTTTAGTCAACAATAGGTGGTACTAGTTTATAATTAGTCAACATAAGGATGTACTAGTTTACACTTTATTTTTAGTCAACATAAGGATGTAAGATTTTTTTAGTCTCATTATTATTACTATTATTATTATTATTATTTTTACATTTACTACATGATAAGTATTATTTTCTTTTTACTAATTCATGACTTGTATATATTTAGTTTCCAATTGTTTTATTATTTATATAAATATCACTTTTTATTTATTACTTATAGGTTATTAGTTATAATATTACATAAATGCATAAATTTTAATTAGCAGTGAGTGTCGACTAACAGTTTATTATTTTCATCTTTTATTAACTTGTCAATTTTTGTACAAAGTTAATTAATATGTTTTCTAACTCTTAACACTTAACAATTGTTGATTAAAGTTTAATCATTAAGTTTTAATTATATTGTTTGGGCTTTTAATATTGGAAAAATATAGAATGGAAAAATGAGGGTCGTTATACTGTGGGACCGTAGATAACGTACCGCGTCAATAGCGATTTTGGCGGGTCGTTACAAGTGGTATCAGAGCGTTGGTTCTAGGGAATTAGGTGCATTAATGTGTCTGACCTGGACCGTTAGGATACATTAGTGATCTAGTCTAGAACCGTGTCGTTACACTTATATGTGATTATGTGCATATTCTGATATTAATATAATATTATTATTACTATCGGTGAGAAAGTATTTCTCCCTTTGATTACAAGCCTTCTCATGCTCAAACGAGTTCATTTTCAACACCTGGTCATTGAAAAACCAGGAAGCGTCATTCAGGACTTTCGAAATTTCCGACATTCCTACATGAGTTATTACTTATATATTTTTATAGATATCATATGTGTTATATTATGTGCTTATATGCTTCGATTCAGAAACTCCTGACATCTCGAATTGTAAATCGGAAGAAGTCTTATCCGACTCACGAAGATTCTCAATAGTTCCAAAGACATTCTTACGTCATTACCCTTTCAATATTATTAATTAAAATAAATATTATATTCTCGTACTATTTTTAGTACACCCCTTTTTGAAATCATTTTGATTTATAAATTCTGGAAAACGACACTTGTTTTATATCCATAAATATTTTAGAGTAATGTTGGAACGGAAGTATGAGTTAGTGTAATATAATTACGCTTGATCAACGTGGTTATATTACGGTAAGTCATGCAGAAGTTCTAATGGAACGTGATGGTGGTAATGCTTGATCAACCTTATCTTCACCACGTACCATGTTACATGACTCTGTTTTCTATGCTGATATCTGAATATACCAAGACTCTATATGTGACATCATTTGAGTCACGTGTGGTTCCTTCTCATCTTTGTCATATCACACTTGCACTCCGAGCAGTTTATTCAAAGGTATTCGTATCAAAGGACTATGATCTCGTTTTACCTAACTTTCATATTTAACTACAAGATGCTCGATCTTTCTACGTCAAGACGAACATTCTATCCTCACTTGTTTCTTAAACGCCGTTTAATCACACCAACCAAAATTTCGGGACGAAATTTTCTTTAAGGGGTAGGTAATGTAATAACCCAATTTTTTTTCGTCAACTTTTCGTTGAAAACTTAACAACCGGTACTTAAAATCTACAATTTTGTATGTTTTTTTTTAAATATACTATTATTAATATTGATTAGATTTTTTTTTTTTTAAAAACACTAAGGTTAGTGAAAACGAGAAAAATATATTTTAAGACAACAAAAAGTATGATTATTAATTTTAATAATTATTATGTTATATAATAATTGAGTTTTGAAAAATCAATTTTATTAATTAGGATATTCTTAAACTAAACTCGAGAAAATTAGTTTAAACATTCATGTTTTCAGTATCAAATTTAAAAATATAATAAATAAGTATTTTATGAAACACACAAACCAGGTATGACGTCAAGAGTTTAAAAGGTTTCAAATAATATAGATATATATATATATATATATATATATATATATATATATATATATATATAATTTTTTTATAAATATAAAATTAACCAGTCATTGAATCATATTAAGATAAAATACATTGGATCTTAGCTAAAGGATAAAAATTTAATTATAACATGTGACTATACAGTAATACCCGTGTTTACCTAATTATTATACCCGTGATATATCTATTTACCTGTGACTACACATTAATACCCGTGTATATTAATTATTACATCCGTGATATCTATTATTGAGATAGAAATATACCCGTGACATATCTATCTATTTATAACCCTAATTCATTTCATCAAACACACACATACGTACATATTCTTCCCCTCCTCAAGAACACCCACTACTATTCATCATCATCATCAATCTTTCATCCTCAAGAACACCTTCAATAATCACTTGATCATAAAATCGTTTACATATTCGGACTCCTCTCGAAGAGCTCTACACATCTATACCAACAATTTCTTGATTAGGGTAAGTTTTAAAAACTCTAATTTTTGGGTTTTCATGTTTTTGTTACATTTTAGGTTAGATATAGTGTCTAGTGCTCAAGTCCTTGTATGTATGCATGATAGTATTCGTTAATTTGATCGTTTGATGACTTTTTGATGAATCACGAATTTGTTTTGTGAGAGGTCATAAACTTGAACTTGTTGAATATATAATATTATGAGATAATCAGAATCCTCTTGAAAAACTAATAAGTTTGGGCTTTGGAATTTCGAATTTTCGTTACCGTATGCTCATGTTATGCTTAATTGAAGTTTTAACTCGTTTTTATGAATGATCACGTTTTTCATTAATATGATACTGATATGAACATGATATTTTTAGTTTATGAAATGTTTATATATGAAATCCTTGTGAAAAATTAATAAGTTTGCTCGAAAGAATCATCGAATTTCGTTAAGAATTGCTCTCGTTATGTTTATTTAAAGTTTTAACTTGTTTATGTTTAAATCCGAATTTTCTGGGCAAAATCCTTTATGATTTGGAATTTTATTTATTTACCATCTGTTAGAAAATTAAAAATCACTCAAGTTAGGCTAGGATATCATGTGAAACGGATACGTATTGCTCATGTTATGATTTATTGATTTCGGTTTAAAAATTCGTAATTGAAACTGAGAATCTGGAAAAGTATACTATATATTCAGGTCTTGAGAGGTATATAATTGTATTCCTTGCGAAAAAATATTTGGTTTTCATTTAGATATTGTCAAATTCTGATAAACGAGTCAAAATCTATCGTCAAATCAAAGTTACAATTTTATATTATTTAAAACCGAACAGAGCAGTTGTCTCGGGATGCGTGCGACCTGATCTCAGATTTCTGGGTTCACGGTTGCGTGGGTATCGAAAAATTAATAAGTTTGGACTCCAGAAACGCGTCATTTGGATACCTTTTGGATTTGATATGATTTTTCAAAGTTTATACATGTTATGTAAAAGTGCTGAAACGTTTCAGCATTATAGTCTGGTACGTTTTCAGTCACTGCGATCTTTTTGTTTATAGTTAGAGGCTGTGCTTCGAATATATTATAGTGTACTAAATTGCGGAGATTTTGGCATGTATTTCAAGTCAAACGGAGTTGAACTTATTTTTATAAAAATTCCAGAAGTTGACTGCATTGTTTAAACTAAATATTACGTGCAGTTGACTTTGTTTGACCAAATGAGTTTAACGGGTCAAAATGGGTAACGATCAGTGTAGACAAGTCCCATACGTCGATTTAAGTAAGTTTGAAGGTTGTAGTGTTTTAAAAATAAGTTTTGGCACGTTTTGGTTAAATTGGGTGTTTATGACTCATTTGGGTCATAAGGACCTATTTTGACCCATACACATAATTTCGGGAATTCGAGTTTACAAACACGTCAATAATGTCATTTTAAACTTGTGTTATGATAATGAAACATTCAGGTCTCCCGGATTGAATTTTGAGTCGTCAACACAAAATATTATTAGTTTTTGTAAAGTGACAAAAATGACTCTTGGACATACTTTGCGGACTCGTAAGTTGAAATCGGTTAAGTTTGGATAAAAACTATTATTTGTTATTGAAAGTATTCACGGCAGGCTTTAAAACAATATATTATCTGTATGATATTGTCGAGCCTAAACTAGTCTAAAACGAGTACGAAAACTGGGCGCCGCTGCTGATCCATGCTATTAACAGCACCAAATTTCAGCATTTTATGTTTTGAGGGGCTGTTTTCGCAAGGTCATAACTTTCAAACCGTAACTCCGTTTTTGTCAAATAAACTGGCTATTGAAAGATGGTATGATATACTTTCCAATGGTCACGACCAAAGGTACTACATCAAAATTGGTGGGACCAGAAATCAGCTTCAAAATACCAAAATATACATATATGTAAATAATAATTTTTGCTAAGTAAAAATGTATTACTTAAGATTGACCTATGTTTGACTATTTGACCCAACTTGAGTAATATTATGAGATTGTTAACTTGTGTTAACCATGTTGACTGTGTTCGACTACGTTTGACTTACATTTGACTTACATTTGACTTACTTTGACTTGTGTTGACTTTTGTTGACTTTTGCTAAATTTTGTTAAATTTATGAGTCGGACTTGAGCAATAGGACTATACTTACCCTATGGACCGACCTAGCTTATTAGACACTTATTGACCAACATATATTCTCTAGGTTGAGGTCTACGGTTACTTGCATTCCGATTTTCGGTCACACCTCTGTGATTTATTTCTGAAGTTGTCAGGTAAGTTTCATTTGCTCCTTTTTATATATATTTTTGGGACTGAGAATACATGCGCTATTTTTATAAATGTTTTACGAAATAGGCACAAGTACTAAAACTAATTCTACGTGGGTTTAAACCAGAAATATACCCTTAGCTTGGTAACATTAAACTACTTGTCTATGTACGGTAGGCGCGAATCCTAAAGATAGATCTATTGGGCCTGACAAACCCCATCCTGACTATGAGATGCTTTAGTACTTCGAGGTTATTTTAAACACACCTGATCTGGTGTACTTCAGAGGGTAAAACATGAACGTTAAGGCTTGTTACCGGGTGCCTACAACTTATAGAATATTTTTATACACTTGCGAGTGTACATATATTTATAGACGGAAATCTTGTGGTCTATTAAAATAATGAAAATGATTGTTTATGATAAACTAATGAACTCACCAACCTTTTGGTTGACACTTTTAGCATGTTTATTCTCAGGTTTTTCAAAAGTGCTTCCGCTGTCTGCTTGCTATTTGCTCAAGGTGCTGCATGGAGTCTTTTATGCCATATTTTCAAAAAGACATTGCATTCAAATATTATTGTTATAATATGTTATTAAATAAATTGATGATTTAGTCATTTTGTATAAGTTGTCATATATATTTGGGATATGTCTATATTTTGGTAAACTTTCTATGTATAGAAAGTATTTAAAAAAAAAAATGAAAGCAATATTTTATCAAAACGTATCATATAGAGGTCGAAACCTCGCTGTGGGACCGTAGATAACGTACCGCGTCAATAGCGATTTTGGCGGGTCGTTACATTTCAATTAATCAAGTCTTAACAAGTTTGATTGCTTAACATGTTGGAAACATTTAATCATGTAAATATCAATCTCAATTAATATATATAAACATGGAAAAGTTCGGGTCACTACATGTAGTTTCACGTACTTGTGTCTATTTTGTAAATCATTTATAAAACCTGCATGTATTCTCATCCCAAAAATATTAGATTTTAAAAGTGGGACTATAACTCACTTTCACAGATTTTTACTTCGTCGGGAAGTAAGACTTGGCCACTGGTTGATTCACGAACCTATAACAATATATACATATATATCAAAGTATGTTCAAAATATATTTACAACACTTTTAATATATTTTGATGTTTTAAGTTTATTAAGTCAGCTGTCCTCGTTAGTAACCTACAACTAGTTGTCCACAGTTAGATGTACAGAAATAAATCGATAAATATTATCTTGAATCAATCCACGACCCAGTGTATACGTATCTCAGTATTGATCACAACTCAAACTATATATATTTTGGAATCAACCTCAACCCTGTATAGCTAGCTCCAACATTCACATATAGAGTGTCTATGGTTGTTCTGAAATATATATAGATGTGTCGACATGATAGGTCGAAACATTGTATACGTGTCTATGGTATCTCAAGATTACATAATATACAATACAAGTTGATTAAGTTATGGTTGGAATAGATTTGTTACCAATTTTCACGTAGCTAAAATGAGAAAAATTATCCAATCTTGTTTTACCCATAACTTCTTCATTTTAAATCCGTTTTGAGTGAATCAAATTGCTATGGTTTCATATTGAACTCTATTATATGAATCCAAACAGAAAAAGTATAGTTTTCTAGTCGGAAAAATAAGTTACAAGTCATTTTTGTAAAGGTAGTCATTTCAGTCGAAAGAACGACGTCTAGATGACCATTTTAGAAAACATACTTCCACTTTGAGTTTAACCATAATTTTTGGATATAGTTTCATGTTCATAAAAATCATTTTCTCAGAATAACAACTTTTAAATTAAAGTTTATCATAGTTTTTAATTAACTAACCCAAAACAGCCCGCGGTGTTACTACGACGGCGTAAATCAGGTTTTACGGTGTTTTTCGTGTTTCCAGGTTTTAAATCATTAAGTTAGCATATCATATAGATATAGAACATGTGTTTAGTTGATTTTAAAAGTCAAGTTAGAAGGATTAACTTTTGTTTACGAACAAGTTTAGAATTAACTAAACTATGTTCTAGTGATTACAAGTTTAAACCTTCGAATAAGATAGCTTTATATGTATGAATCGAATGATGTTATGAACATCATTACTACCTTAAGTTCCTTAGATAAACCTTCTGGAAAAGAGAAAAATAGATCTAGCTTCAACGGATCCTTGGATGGCTCGAAGTTCTTGAAGCAGAATCATGACACGAAAACAAGTTCAAGTAAGATCATCACTTGAAATAAGATTGTTATAGTTATAGAAATTGAAACAAAGTTTGAATATGATTATTACCTTGTATTAGAATGATAACCTACTGTAAGAAACAAAGATTTCTTGAGGTTGGATGATCACCTTACAAGATTGGAAGTGAGCTAGCAAACTTGAAAGTATTCTTGATTTTATGTAACTAGAACTTGTAGAATTTATGAAGAACACTTAGAACTTGAAGATAGAACTTGAGAGAGATCAATTAGATGAAGAAAATTGAAGAATGAAAGTGTTTTTAGGTGTTTTTGGTCGTTGGTGTATGGATTAGATATAAAGGATATGTAATTTTGTTTTCATGTAAATAAGTCATGAATGATTACTCATATTTTTGTAATTTTATGAGATATTTCATGCTAGTTGCCAAATGATGGTTCACACATGTGTTAGGTGACTCACATGAGCTGCTAAGAGTTGATAATTGGAGTGTATATACCAATAGTACATACATCTAAAAGCTGTGTATTGTACGAGTACGAATACGGGTGCATACGAGTAGAATTGTTGATGAAACTGAACGAGGATGTAATTGTAAGCATTTTTGTTAAGTAGAAGTATTTTGATAAGTGTATTGAAGTCTTTCAAAAGTGTATAAATACATATTAAAACACTACATGTATATACATTTTAACTGAGTCGTTAAGTCATCGTTAGTCGTTACATGTAAGTGTTGTTTTGAAACCTTTAGGTTAACGATCTTGTTAAATGTTGTTAACCCAATGTTTATAATATCAAATGAGATTTTAAATTATTATATTATCATGATATTATCATGTATGAATATCTCTTAATATGATATATATACATTAAATGTCTTTATAACGATAATCGTTACATATATGTCTCGTTTAAAAATCATTAAGTTAGTAGTCTTATTTTTACATATGTAGTTCATTGTTAATATACTTAATGATATGTTTACTTATCATAGTATCATGTTAACTATATATATATATATATATATATATATATATATATATATATATATATATATATATATATATATATATATATATATATATATATATATATATATATATATATATATATATATATATCCATATATATGTCATCATATAGTTTTTACAAGTTTTAACGTTCGTGAATCACCGGTCAACTTGGGTGGTTAATTGTCTATATGAAACATATTTCAATTAATCAAGTCTTAACAAGTTTGATTGCTTAACATTTTGGAAACATTTAATCATGTAAATATCAATCTCAATTAATATATATAAACATGGAAAAGTTCGGGTCACTACAGTTATGATACGATTTGGGTTATCGTTGATCGTCTTACAAAGCCTGCTCATTTTCTACCGATTAAAGAAACAGACAAGATGGAGAGGTTGGCGCAGATCTACATAAAGGAAGTAGTTTCTCGACATGGAGTGCTGCTATCCATTATTTCCGTCAGAGATAGTAGATTTACATCTAGATTCTGGCAAGCTTTGCAAGATGCCATGGGAACCCGTTTGGACATGAGTACAGCATACTATCCACAGATTGATGGTCAAAGTGAGAGGACCATTCAGACATTAAAATACATGTTAAGAGCATGTGTTATTGACTTTGGAATTGGATGGGATAGACATCTACCGTTAGTAGAGTTTTCTTACAACAATAGTTATCACGCAAGTATAAAGGCAACGCCTTTTTAAGCACTGTATGGCAGAAAGTGCAGGTCACCTATATGTTGGACTGAGTTAGGAGATAGTTAGTTAACTGGTCCTGAGATTGTACACGAAACGACAGAGAAGATCGCGCAGATACGAGAGAGAATGAAAATATCCCGAGATCGTCAAAAGAGTTATGCCGATGTTAGAAGGAAAGATTTAGAATTTCAGGTTGGAGACAAAGTTATGCTCAAAGTGTCACCCTGGAAGGGTGTAGTGCATTTTGGTAAAAGAGGCAAGCTAAGTCCGAGATATATTGGACCATTTGAGATTACCGAAAGAATTAGACCGGTAGCGTACAGAGTGAAGTTACCGCAAGAACTTAGTGAGATTCACGATACTTTTCATGTTTCCAATTTGAAGAAATGTTTATCAGATGAAAGTTTGGTAATTCCCTTAGACGAAGTGCAAGTTGATCCTAAGCTTAATTTCATTGAAGAACCTGTTGAGATTATGGGTCACGAGGTTAAGCAATTAAAGCAAAGCAGAATTCCGATTGTTAAGGTTAGATGGAATGCCCATAGAGGACCAGAATTCACGTGGGAACGTGAAGATCAGATGAGACTTAAGTATCCGCAACTATTTCTCGAGGAGACGACTGCGGTGGATGAGCACTAAAATTTCGGGACGAAATTTTTCATAACAGGTGGGTAATGTAACAACCGGAATTTTTCCGTTTACTTTCGTTACTTATCTGTTAAGTATTTAACGGTGTTTACTTAGACTTGTGTGTTTAATAGAATTAAATACATGCTTATTAAAGAGATTTTTGAATTAATATGTTATATTAATTTATGAACTTATTTCGGATAGCAAAATAACTAGGAAACGTTACGATTAAGAATGTCGCCTAGAAAGCTTTACGGTTTACGGAACTCAGAAAAACGACGAAATAATTATTTTTAATAATTATTGACTTTGAGAAAAACTAATTTAATTTATTATTTATTTAGTGAATTAAATCCGGTGATTTTGTTTCAACGACTAGTTAACGTTCCGGAGGCCCGGTACGGTTAACGTCATTCGAAACGGACCACACGCATATGAGCAATTAAGCAAAACGAGCCCAATGACCCCCTATAAGGGCCATTCGGCCGAACCCTCCCCAACACCCCCATATTGGACTTATTTTGTGTAGTGGATCATTAGTTTGGTGTAGTTAGGCCCTAAACTAATTAAATATAAATAGAACTAACTTAACATAAACCTAATTAGAAACCTGAAAAAAATTACGCAGATCTCCCTCCCTTGCTCTCACCATCGACGACCACCATCACCACCATAACACCACTCACAACTCAAAATTAGATCAAACCTTCAACACGAATGTTGTTCTACGCATCGTTCTCTACGCGATAGTATAAGCAATTTGATCATTAGAGGTATACTTGCTAACCCTAGTTTTTATAAATTTGAATTTTGTTCAATTTCATAGTGTATTAGAGTCTAGTGCTCAATTAATGGTGTCTTGTGTTGTTAATTATCGTTTGATTGCTTGATTAACGTTGTTTGCATGAAACACGAATTTATATTTTAATGATTTGATTAAGTTAACATGAGAACTGATCTTGTAATATGTTTTAATGGAAATATATCAAAAAGTTATTAATTTTAGACTCTGATTTTGCGTGATTTCGTTATTGTACGCTTAAGATATGCTTAATCGAAGATTTGACTAGGTTTTGTTCGTAATCCGAATTTTCAGAGTTGCATACTTTGTGTTTTTGCTTATAAAAAGTGTACTATTGTATTCCTTATGAAAAGTTATGCAATTTGGACCCCGTTATGTCAAAACGAAGATTTGGTTCTTAAACTGAGCTGAATCGATTTTTAAAGTTACATAAAAATTGTTAGAGTGAACTAGGAGTTGATTGAGACTTTGATCTTCTAGAATATGTTATTTTATATGTACTTGACATATTTTATTTGTATGCAAACTTATGAAATATGATTTTCCATGAGATATATGCTCGTCTAAGTGATATGTCTGTTTGATGAACAAAACTGGTAAGGTCTGTAAAGATTGATTAAACTGTACAAATTGGCTAAAGAGATGTATTTGATTATTTTAACACTAAAATTTTGGAATGTTTTTAGATGACTCCAATTGGCCGTTCCTCAAAATATATTTTCTATATTTTCTGAGAAATATTTCAAAACTGATTTAGTAAACCGTAACTAGACTCCTTCAGACTTCTGACTTTTATATATCGTATGAGGCTTTGGCATGAATTTTTGGAATCGATTTTAAGTATAGTTATGATATGGAGTTGTTCATAATTAAATGATTTGTGTGCTATGATCTATAGTTGAATCTTTCTACGACGTACGAATTTCTAAGGCATGCTTTAAAATGCAAAAGTGCAATTTGCTTTACTATGAGTTGTAAAATGATATTTGACCTAGGTTTGACTTGTTGACCATGTTTGCATGACCTACTGAGATGTTTGACTTTAGTTGACCACTTTCACCGAGTTGACTTTTTGGTTGACTTTTGTGGACTTGCTTGGATTAGTTGGCTTTTACTTGTTCGTTGAGTCAGTCTGAGCACTATGACTTTACGTACACTATGGGTTGACATGGTTTGACATATAAGTGTATACTTAAGATGATTTACTTGTTTATGTTGCGTTGTTCAGTCGAGATTGTTCGACAACCGTACGTTTTGGTAAGATATTTACAAGTGCTTTTGCTAAGGTGAGTCTACAGTGCTTACTACATTTTTACAGGGATGAGATGCATGCTTTTTACAAATGTTTTACATATTAGGCACAAGTAACTTAAACAACTATACATATGAGTTCAGATCAAAAATCCCTTAGTTTGATTATATTAGTTACTTTGTAAGCTCGACTTATAGGGACGGTACCGTTAGGTTTGACAAACCTCACCGCAACATAAACTGGTGCTTATTTTGTTGCTACTCGTACACTTGATCGGTGTATCGCTAAGATAGGGTAAACTGAAGACGTGTGGCTCGGCTATACGCAAAGGTTAAAGCTTTATAATCAAGTGCTCATGATAATGTATACTTTTCTTACGATGTTTTCCAGAAAATCTTGTGGCCTACCTTACGAAATGATTTACTAAACCTGTAGATTCACTCAACATTTTTCATTGACGTTTTGCATGTTTTATCTCAGGTACATAGAGGTAGTGCTTCCGCTTAACATAAGTTATTGTGTTGTTTGCTGCTAGAACTGGACGACATCCAGCATATTATATCATTTTCATTTAAAGAAAAAATATTCGCATTTAAACTATTTTCTTTCGAGATGTTTTGGGGTTCATTTACATTAGTCATTTATGTCAAACATTTTCCAGATACATTTTCTTTAATAAATGACTTTGATTTGATAATAAATGCGAATACTTTTCGGAAACGTCTCATATAGAGGGCGCGCCCGCTAAACTGTGGGACCAGAGTTAATATTCCGTTAGTGAATTCTGACGGGGTATTACAAAGTGCCCATTCATAAGTGTTGACCGAGATGTCTTCTAGCATAATTTCGGCTGCGTTTGGTGATTTGTACATAAATACCCCACCGGATGAAGAATCAAGATATCGCTTCGTTAACATATTACAACCTCGATAGAATGTGTTGATATACTCCTTCTTCGTCAAACCATGCGGTGGGCAAGCTCTTAGTAGCTTCTTAAATCGTACCCATGCATCATACAAACTCTCATCACCCCGTTGTGTGAACCCATTAATCTCCATTCTAAGCCGCTATACTTTTGATGGTGGAAAGAAATGATTGATAAACTCGTTTGTTAATTCTTGAAAAGACCTTATGGAATCGGATGATAAACTTCGCATCCACGCTTTTGCGTCTCCTTGAAGTGTGAAGGGGAATGCCCTTAGCTTAAAAGCGTCATCGGTGACGTTTTTGGTTTTGTAAATATCACAAAGATCATTAAAGTGTTGAATGTGTTCGAACGGACTTTCATCTATCAACCCATGAAAGTATGTATCCTTGATCAACGTGAAAAAGTTACTCTCGATCTTCCAATTATCAGCTTCAATTGGTGGTTTTGTAATAGCCGGTGCTATCATTGTTGGTGCAACCAATCTAGCGTTCTACATTGGTTTGTCGTTTGGATCATTCAATAATTCTTGATTAACCGGAGGACCATTAGGATTGCCCTCTTCATTGTGAATCGGATAACCGTTTGGATCCATCTCTTCTAAACAAAATGGCAAAGCTTCGAAATTCTTTCTTAATACCCTTTCTTCTCTACGATTATAAACCCCGTGCACGTATCTTTCTGGATCAGAAAATAGTTATGTGAATTCTTGATCCTTGTGAGACCTTGTTTTCATACACCAAAGGTACATATCCTTCAATCACAACACAAACACACGCGGTTTTCCAAACGAAAATAATAATATAAAATGCAAAAAGTAACTTCCGTAAGAGTGAACCCATACGAAAGGATGGAACAATTAAAAGTTTAAATCAAATAACGAACAAAGCTAACCGTAATCCCCGGCAGCGGCGCCAAGAAAGTTTGATGCGTGCATGACAATACATCTTTTACCCTCTAAATTTATACAAGATTCAAATATTACAAATAAGCACACACAACTAACGAGCACTTAGAACCTGGTTATTATAGCACTTTGATGTAAGTATTCTTATCAAGTTCGTCCCAAGAGACACGGTGTAAGTCGTATATTTGAAACTATCAATTGTCCTAGGGTTTATTTGATTGGGGTGGGGGGGTTCGATTGATATCAACTAACAACTAAAACTTACACAATTAAAAAAACCTAAATTTATCAACTAAACTAGTAACAAGAAACAAGTAGTGAAGTATTAAGACTTAAAACAAATTAACTAAGACGTGTTCACTTATCTAATCCTCTCTATGCTCGGCTTACCCCATTTTGCCTATATTGCTATCTCATTAGTTGTCGAACTATTAAATACTTAGCATCACTACTAAACCTCAAATCAAATGATACTCCACGAATTCACATAAGCTTCATATCTTAAGATCGAGTTAAGCATGATTTGGTCATTGAGATTGAGCAAAGGTTAAAATCACTTAAAACTTCCAACTATCAAAATCACTTAAGATAATCGGCATTACTATGTTGACTAGAGGCCAATCGAAAACCAACCTAGATCAAGAACACAATCACTTACAATTCCTAAACTAGTTGTCTAGATCACCTAAGGTGTTGAAGCACATATTGATTCACTTCTCAAATCACTAAGAGAGCTACACAACATATGTAATCAAAGTCAAGCCTAAAACAAACTCATAGTAATAGATCTTTAGCCAACTTAACAACACATGATCATGTAATTCATTCAAAGAACAATAAACAATTGATTTCGGGCAAACACTAGCATTAGAGATTCATATATAAGCAAACATAAGAGATTTAGCCAATCATAGCTAAAATTAAACTAATAATAAGCACAGAAATGTAAATCATCATCATCTTCAAGTTATTACAAGTAATCAATGCTAAATATGAAGAGTAAAGTGAAGATTACAACCCAAAATGTAAAGAAGATGAAGATCTAAGCTAAACAATGATGAATCTTGAGCTAGCTTCCTTGAATCCACCCTTAAACACCAATGAATGATGAAATTAGGGTTTAGTGTGTGAAATTTGGACCTTAAGCAACTTCTTCCAAAGATGCATATGAAAAATGACCTAATCTCGTTCCTTTTATAGTGCTGAAAATCTGGGTTGAAACAGCGTCAGGAGCGCCGATTTTACTTCAGGAGCGGTGCTTTTGGCTTGGTGAGGAGCGACGCTTTCAACTTTGGAACGCCACTTTTAGCTCTGAACAGGGGCGACGCTTTTGTTGAGGAGCGACGCTTTTGGCTGATCAGGAGCTACGCTTTTGACATTTAGAACGACGCTTTTGCTCACTGAAGAAAAATGGAGACAAATCGTGCATAATAGCGCCGCTTTTCCTTCTGGAACGGCGCTTTTGGGCCTTCAGGAGCGGCGCTCCTTCACAGGAGCGGCGCTCCTTCACAAGAGTGGTGCTTTTTGAGCTGTTTCCTGAACTTGTCATTTTCTTAGCCAATTTTGCCCATGATTTGGTCAATTTTACACCAAATCAACTCCTTAGCCCTTAATTTACCAATTAGCTCAATAACACACTAAATAGGCTTCGAGATAGTCAAAAACCGAGCAAAGCGAGGTAGATATCGCGAAATAAAATATATATAAATGGAGCGATATCACCTCTTCTGTTTCCTCTGTGTCCGCTGTCAGATCAACAGGATCAGCTACAAATCATAAGATAAACATTTAATAAACGGCAAGGCAATTGCAAAGATAATAGCGTGTAATTATTGCGCAAAAATATGACTTACTTTTCTCTTTGCTCTTCCCGGATACTTCTTCTGCAATTGGAGAGATGCGTGGACGTTTGCGCTTACTTTCTTGCGCAATTGGCTCACTTGCAGTATTGCTTTAACGGTTGCCTTTGTCAGTACCTTCTAGAATGGTCAATGAATTAAGTATTGGCTCTTCAATAACCGCAGAGGAGCTGCCACCTTCTTTTGGGCGGCAAATAGCTTTACAACCATTAACATCTTCTAACACCATTAAATAAGAAAGAAATATTTCTGCAAAAAATAAGAAGCGTCAATATATCATATGCAAAAAATAAATACACTTCATGCGCATCATACGATTGTGCTACATCCCTCTATTGGTCGCGTCAAATAAAGCGACATTGTAATTATTCCAAGGCCAATACATAGAAACTTGGCCTAAATGTAGTGGAATATGACTATATTGGCGAACTGCTAAGTGCACATTTTTAACTTCCCCTAATAATTCTTCGCCAATTTCATCAAGATCCTTACGCTCCAGCGCACTTTGATTTAGCTACATTAACCAGCAAAGTAAGTTTTAATGCTCCCGCAATGCTTCAGCTTTAATAAAGAAGAAAGATCTACGCCAGTTTCCTATAGACGCCTTGGGACTTGTAATCACACCTTGGCGTGATTTGAGCGTAAACCATCCGCGGTCAGTTGGCGTGAAAGTGTTGAAGCTGCGAAACACATCAATTAAGGGCTGCTTATTGATCGCCTTGCAATACATTTCAAATAAAACAATCTTAGCGACTTCATACGGATGCAATTGGGCGATGGCGATGTTGTATGAATCGCAAACACCCAAAAAGAAATCGGTCAGTGGAAATATGAGATTTCCTTGAAACACAGCGGTTTCATAAACCGAAATCATCCCTTTTGGCGGGTTGTTCGCCCTCTCATCCTCAGCGGGAGCAATTGGTAAAAACTTATCCAATAGTGGATAGTTGATCTTCAATTGCTCGATCTTCTCATCTGTCATATATGATGAGAATTTATCGGCAGTAGTTGCGGTAGAAGACTGAGGTGTAGAAGGAGAGGCCATGATCAAATAAGCAAAGATTGAAATTAAAAAGATTAAGAAGGGAATGAGGTAAGGATGTGAATAATAAGCGTCAGGCAGATAAAAGTATTAATCAGCGTAGATGTAGATGATAGCGCTTTAATAGAAAGAAAGATGAATGCGAAAGAGTAAAGTGAAATTGAATAGAAACCGATCCTATTTATCGTGTTAAATGAAACGTTAAAGGTTATTCGCAATGATTATGATCAACGGCTATAAGACTGCAGAAGTATATCAACGGTTATAAAAGAGCCGTTAGAAAACGCTGATGGGACACGCACTATTTGTCAAACATAATATTATATACGTAACAGATTAAATTTTGCGGACCGTTTGAGAAATACATTTTAAACTACATTTTTTAGAGTTTATTATGTTATATTTTCTATGTAAATATAACACAATAAACTGGGGGGACTTGATCACACACACACACACACACACACACACACACACACACACACACACACACACATATATATATATATATATATATATATATATATATATATATATATTTTAAGTGTAAAAGGCAATTCAAATACTAGTGCAAATAGAACCGCGGAGATAAATAAGCAACTGCACATTGCGCCAAGAAATTGCGGTTCTGCGCATAATTTAAGATTGCGAAGATGTCCCGCATAAACATTGCGGATTTGATGCTTCTGCGCGAACATTGATTCCGCAGATGTCCCAAACCAATAAATAGGGAGCTTGGCCTCTCATTTTAAGTTGTTGATTCTGTGCAATTGCTCTGTTTTTATGGTTCGCTTGTGAATACGCCCAAGTCTCAATCATAATCAAGCCAATGTAATGCGATCAAGACCGGAACATGGTGATTGATCACTTAAATCTAAGTGAAAGACGATCATAAGGTCTCAAAAACATTATCAACATCACCATCCACCCTCCATTGCACTCGATTCCTAAATTAGATCTAAACATCACATTTAGGATTGATCATACGTCAAAACAAATAACAATCAAATCTAAGAGTACTAAATCATGCAACTTTAACACAAACATGTAGCATAGAGAAATCTAAGGAAAATGTCGTAAAAATATAAAAGTATTAAACCGTACAAATCATAAACACAATCTAATATGAAAGTTTAAAAAATAAAACGACTGGTTTATTTGTTGTAGTCATTTTGATTTGCTTTAAAGCTACTTCTTATTTCTTAATAATGAAATAACATCAAATACAAATACAAATACAATACAAATTAATCAATTGTCCTCCTAAAAGCATTAGTTTATAAAGTGATAAGACCAAAATAGCCTCATGTGTGTCTCAAATATTATGATTCAAGGAGATTTTTAACGACTGTTAATTATAGGACCATTAACAGAACTTATGCAAATTACGGTCACTAATTATGTAAAAAGGTACAAGTCATTTAATATAGGGTAGATTTTTTCTAAGAATAACAAAATATTTTCCACCTATTTTAAATTAATGTCTTTTATTAGAGGGGAAAAAAAAAAAAGTTTGAGTCGGTTTGTTTTTTTTTTCGAACAGCAACAATATATTAAGAGGCTAGCAAGATGCTAAAGCCAAAAACAAAGAAACAATACAAATAATGCGAAAATAAATGCAACGAAATAAGAAAAAACAAAAGAACAATTATCGGATGCTAAAGCCAAAAACAAAGAAACAATACAATATATTATTGAGTCGGTTTGTTACTTTGTTATAAATATAAAAAGCCGAGAGGCACATTGATTTTCGTTGCTCGTCTCATTCGATTTTCAAATTATCGGATCCTCACAGTCACAGGTTCTAATAATCTATATACAATAACAACAACAATTATCAGACTGCGAATTCCGTTTCGATTACATCTGTTTCTATTAAAATTAATACTGATCATACTTATCATTCTGTAGAGTTTGGCGGGTTTCATTGTTTGAAATTTAAGGTTTAGCGATGTCGTTTAATTTGATGTTAAAGGCGTCATGCGACGGTTGTAGATCAACGGTGGACTTGTACGGCAGCAATTGTAAACACATGACTCTTTGTGTCAATTGCGGCAAAACGATGGCTGGGATGAAGCATACGTGCCGTGATTGTGGCACCACCATTACTCGTTTAATAAGGGTATGTTACTCTTTATAATTATTATAATAATAACTATAATTATAATTAAGTACATATGATATACATACATTATAATGTTATAATGTTATGTTATAATGAATGAATATTATATTATTATATGTTTACAATTCAACTCAACCGTTTGCATTATCTCTGTTTATTCATAACTACGAATTTAATTAGGGTTTTGTAATTAACACCGTTCAGTTTAGCTGTGTAGATGTATGCTATGTTGAGCTTTGAATAGGAAAACAGGCTACATTCGTATAAGGATTGTTCAGGCGTTTGGAAGACGATTGGATCACCACTTATCTGATATTCTAAGAACAATACTTTAGTACATAGTAGATGATAGACAAGCTAAACGATTAAACAGTTGTTATTCGAATGAGACGATAGTTTGTGATAGAATGGTAATTGAGAATAGTAATACAATGTAACGAATGTTACCAGATTTAATTTTGTTTTTTTTTTTTTTTTACATTAGGGCTTCCTGTTAAAATGTGTTTCAAATTTTCTACCGTTCAGTGAGTATTTAAATATCAGGTGATGCAAGAGAGGAGTATTTATAAAATAGAGGAAAGACCTGTCATAATTTGAATTTTAAAGTAAATCATCTTCCATTGGAAGTACTCATGCTTCCATAAGTTTGAGGTTTTAACTGTTCATTTTGATGAAGGCATAAACCGTCTTTGAAATAGCATGTGATTATCTAAGGTCGCATTTGATGCCGAGTACCTGTTTTGTTATAAGATAGAGGAATCAGATATCATCTAAGAATTGTTTGTAAATCAAGAATTGGGACCAATGTAGGCAGCAAGTTAAGTTTTGTCTGCAACAAACATAGAATTCAGCTAAAAGCACCCTACAACCCTATTGTGCTTCAAATTCTATTAAATCAGTCGGTTAAAGTGGGCATTAATTGGCCTGTCTATCGATGCCTGTCTATCATATCTATTCTTCTGTCTCATTCTGTTCAGTTTTTGACTCCTTGATTTGGATGTGTATATGATAGCATTATCAATGTATTGCAATGTCATGGTTTTACGGTTTATTCGTGATAAACAGAGTTATATTGACTTCATCAATACACATAATTGTAAACTATGTTGCAACTTGCGAAAAATATATTTGTCATACTATATCTATTTATGTGTTCATCAATTCTAGAAATACATTTTTACTCTTGTGACTGATTTTTAGAGCAGGATTCCGACGTTTACCTTCTCATCTAAGTTTTGTAAGTCCAAAATAGGAAGCTATTTTTTGATGAAACATACAGTAGATGAAATACCGACTTCTCAATTAGAATGGAAACAGTAATGTGTATTGTGTTGTTTGATGAACTCTTTTGAGAGACATTTTATTTATGTCAACTCTATTTCTACTTGGTTGAACTAACTGAACCATGGCCCCAAGTGCCATTAAACTGTTCAATGTATCTTTATTTGTCTATGGATCGCTGTTTAATGCTCTATTTCTTGAGTATCTGACGTTAGATCTTTATCTGATTGATTTATTAAATAGGAATATAATGTACGGGCAAGTTCATCGAGCGATAAGAATTACTTTATAGGAAGATTTATGACTGGTTTACCAAGATTCTCAAAGAAAAAGAACGACAACAAGTGGTCTCTCCAGAAAGAAGGATTACAAGGACGTCAAGTCACAGATACCATACGGGTATATTTACGTGATAAGCATAAAACTATATTTCTTCAGTGGTATGATCTTCGCTACTGGTTATAAATATTCGTAGGTCGTGTGTGCAAGATTGAATGTGTGTGGATTAAATGGTGAAGATAAATTATATTCATACTTTTTACATGATAACTGTTGTTTGTCAATCTACATGTAGTCACTTATTTGTTCTTCAGCTGTATTGCTAGTAATATTCTGGACTTTCTGGCATCTTGGCTTGTTTTATTGTCAAAGATTGCTGATCTTGTAGGAGAAATACAAGAACAAACCTTGGCTTTTGGAGGATGAAACTGGTCAGTTTAGGTTTCAGGGTGTTCTTGAGGGTGCACAGACATCAACATACTACCTTCTAATGCTACAAGGGAAGGAGTTTGTTGCGATTCCTACTGGTTCATGGTATGTACAATTATGTCTTTAGCAGTGTTGCAGAACCAGGAATCACTCGGTCAAACATGGTCAAACTCGGTCAAACTTAGTCAAACTTTGTCAAACTTTGTTGAACAAAGTTGACTTTTAGTGGTGTATAGGAGATGCTTATTCATTGAATTTGATGTTTAGGTACAACTTTAACAAAGTTGCACAGTATAAGCAACTGACACTTGAGGAAGCAGAGGAAAAGATAAAAAATAGAAGGAAAACTGCAGATGGTTATCATAGATGGATGATGAAAGCAGCAAATAACGGTGCTGCTGCTTTTGGTGAAGTTGAAAGAATCGGCGACAAGGAAAGTGGTGGTGCTGGTGGACGAGGGCGTAAGAAAAATGTCAATGATGATGACGTGGCAAATGTGTCAGACCGTGGTGAAGAAGATGAAGATGAAGACGAAGCGTCTGCTCTGAAAAACAGACTTGGATTAAATCAGAGAGGAGGCGATGATGATGATGAGGAAGGTCCTAGAGGCGGTGATCTTGATTTTGATGATGATGATATTGAGAAGGGTAATGATTTCCTCTCTTTTAGTTAGATAGTGTTGATTCACTTCTCGAATGTTCCAAAACTGGATCTGCAATTTTATAATATTTTTTTTTATTTTTGTGGTTACAGGTGATGACTGGGAGCATGAGGAGATTTTTACTGACGATGATGAAGCTGTGGGTAATCATCCTGAGGAACGGGAGGATTTGGCCCCTGAAATTCCTGCCCCTCCCGAAATTAAACAGGTGTGCATAGTTTTGTTGGAAACTTGGAATAAACTAGTGGTAACTGATTAAATGAT
The DNA here is from genome assembly GCF_046630445.1 of Rutidosis leptorrhynchoides. NCBI lineage: Eukaryota > Viridiplantae > Streptophyta > Magnoliopsida > Asterales > Asteraceae > Rutidosis > Rutidosis leptorrhynchoides. The sequence goes on from NC_092338.1 coordinate 289,183,218, forward strand.
TGAAAAATTCCAATTTCTTGAACCAGTTAGAAATTGGATATGAGATAGGTTGTCAAACTCGAGACCGTTTTGTGAAGAAAGTAATATGAGTCTTCCACTAAGGAAATATTTTCGTAATTAAATTTTTCTACAAAAATTTGGATTTAATATAGCTTATTGGAGAGCTCAGCAGGTCGATTTTTTTTTCTTGATTCGTCTTCTATAAATACTCGGGATCAAGATGTAAGGGTACATATCAAATTTAATGGATTCTTTTCTTTTCTTCCTTGGCGAATACATGATTGTCTTAACATTTGAAGTTTCTTAAGATGTCTAGCTGGTTTTAACTCTTATAATTTGGATCAAGAGACATGTGCATTGTTATTGTGACAGTTTAATGAGCATTAAATATAAATATATTCTCCAGGATGAAGAAGATGAGGAAGAGAATGAAGAAGATGAAGGAGGACTGAGTCAATCTGGAAAGGAATTGAAGAAGCTGCTCGGGAAAAATAATAATGGATATAATGAATCAGGACCCGAACAATATGGCGACGATGACGACGCCGACGATGATGTAAGCTTCTTAACTTGATTTATTAATTTTTTAAAACTTAGTAAAGCCCTATATTTATACATATTTGGGTGTTGAATTCATAACGTTACACACAACATTTGATACATCACTAGAGATCACTTCTAGTGTTCATTTAAACGGTGTTGCAGAACTCAGAATTACTCGACGAGTACTCGGTTTTTGCAACTCAGGGAGTACTCGGTCAGACTCGGTCAAAACATGGTCAAACAGGGGTTTACTCGAAAATCATTCAAAACTCGGTCAAAGTCAAACTAGATCAACATCCGAGTACTTACTAAAAAGTCCGACCGAGTACTCGGAGCATTTTTTGCTACCTTGCATTGAAATGCAAAGACATATATATCAGTGCTTAGTTGAGAACTCATACTTGAACTATTGGAGGTCTCATTAATTGTGCTTTTGTCATATTTTGGGCTCGTTTTTGGTTAAGTAGGTATTTAGATTGTGATGGTTATTTCACTTTGTTTTGCAATAGATTGAAGATGAAAGTTCTCCTGCTCTTGCACGAAAACCCAATAATGCTTCCTCAAAGCGTAACAATCAACCTAAAGACAAACTCGCTGACAATAGTGCTGCTCGAGGAACCCCGTCTTCTTCCAAAACAGCCAAGGGAAAAAGGAAAAATAATGACGAGGCTGAAACATCAAATGGCCCAGTTTCAAAAAAAGTGAAAACAGAATATGTAAACTCTGAACTACACTTTGATTACAAACATTGCTATAGAGTATAGATAGATATATCTTTTAAAGACAATTCAGGTTTCATGATTGGTTTTGGGTTTCAGGAGCCAGTTTCTGCTGCAAAAATTAATACGCCCGCTAATGGTGAACCATCAACAACACCAGCAGTTTCATCATCTACTGTACTTGCGACAGAAGATGAAATCAGAGCAGTTTTGTTGCAACAGGGGCGTGTAACCACACATGATCTTGTTGCTGAGTTTAAACCTCGGTTAAGGTCTAACGAGGTATTTATCTTTGGTTTCACAAGTTTCTGATTTAGTGTTTATTTGTAAATGTGTGTTTTATACTTTCTTTGTCATCAAACAATATATATGCTTTTCGTTGCAGGACAAGCGTGCATTTTCAGATATCCTGAAGAAGTTTTGCAAAATTCAGAAGACTAACGGTGTCAGTTATGTGGTGTTGAAAGACAACTGAGAGGTTTGATATTGTTAATTAATCCTAACCATTTACCTGTCTCCTTAATATTTAATCTGCTTTAGCAACTTATGGATCACTTTAGAATGCAGGCAGGTATACTTTGCATGAACCGAGTCGATTGAGGAGACTGGACATATGATGAAAGATGGATTGCTGACATAACTATAAATACAATATTATCGTTACATTGCTTTTGGTAACAAGTTTAAGTTGGAGTGAACTTTTGCACAATCTATTTTTAGAGGATGGTACTGTAACTGTTTTTAAGATATCTTTTAAATCATTTACTTTTACAATCAGGTGTCTAATGTTCTGTATATGCTCATGATGATGGGCCATTTTCTTGCCATACTATTCGTAGATTGGAGTAAACTAAGGTTTTTGATTAATTAATAAATATCTGTTTAGATTCGAACAGAAACTAATTGTATTAGAAAAGAAAAAAAGTGGTGATATGTATCTAGCAAATGTCTACATTACCATGGGAGATTCAATAAACACCAAAACAAAGCATAAACAGATTGACCAACTACTGCTTGCTCATGTGGCTTTCTAGTTTTCATTTATCATTTTATATTAAAATAACTGCCAGAAAATTAAAAATGTGCCAAGAGTTGATATCTCAATTATTAAAGGTTACAAAATCCTGTTTGGGCGAGTAGAAAATGAAAATATCAGCTTCTTGAGGAAACCTAAACGAAACCGTCTTCTTCAAACTGTTACGACCATTTCTCTTGGATATTCCTTTATCGTTTGCATCTTCATCTCTTTCATCAACAGTGCTAAGTTTCTCAGTGTGTGTACCAGAAGAAAAACTTATCCTTGGGGTATAAAACTCTTCTGTTCTGACCTCGGGTGAACTCACAATATCGGGTGGTGGTGATGATGCATTGATCAGAGCTACTTGTAGTTTAGTCGGTTTCATTAATGCATGAAGATGATGATGATGATGATGACCAGCGTTGTTGTTTGGCGATTGAATCAACCAATCTTTTAAGGTGGTTGTATTTTCATTATACACTCTTACTCTTTCTTCTTCATGGGCTTCGTAAACTTTACTATTTCTTATCCCAACGGGTGATTTTTTACCGATGAGAATGTTTGAAGATGATATTGCATTTCTAGCTGGTTGTGAGGATTTCATACAACAAATACTCGAACCCATAATATTGGGTAGTATATGTAATGTCTTGATTCAATTCTTGATTCTAGAATCTACAACGAAGAAACGAGCCAAGTTTTCATTGGTTAGATCGATATGGAGATGGGAGTAGCATAAATAATATGGAGTTGGTTGGAATTGGATGTGGATTTTTTTTTTGATGGTACTAATATTTAATAAGATGATCATATGACGGATATAAACTGAAATTTCTTTGTTGATTTATTTTACAACGCAGTGGCCGATTAACTTTTCTTGTAACTTATTTTCTAATTGCTTTACTTACTAAAAGGTCGATCGTTTTTTATTTTTTAAGTTACATGACACCATGTCAGTTAAACATTTGATACGTGGATTGTAGTTATTATTAGACCAGATCGAATTTTCAATCGAGGTCTGTCCTCGGTCTAACACGGGCTTCGCCTTCGAGGGCGCCAGCCCGCCCTGGCCTCACCCTCATTACGCCCTCATATCACTTCGCACTGCAAATTTTCATGGAATAGCATAATCGAGTACGGAGCATTGGTCCTATAGTTAATCAGTTATCTAGCTGTTAGCCTTCAAACAGTTTTAATTATTTAAAAAAAAAAAAAAGTTTCATTTTTTATGTTTCAAATTAATCGTCATGTTTTGACTTTTAAAGTCTATATTTCTAACTTTGACTTTAAAGACCTTTTGAAGTCTTAATAAATTTCTTGTATTATATAATATTTGATTGATGAATGCATATGAATAAATTAAGTTTTATGCGTACATTCATCTGGTATAATTTCATCAAAAATTATATAACTAAAAAATTTAATTTTAAAGTCTTTTAAAAGTCAAAACATGACTATTAATTTGTGACGTAGCAGTAACCAGTGGAGATTCCAAGATTATAACTCAATGGGGTCCCAAATTTTTTTCCGGTACCAATTATATTTGAATGTTATTTTAGTGGTAGTTTACCCTAAAAAATACTATGAATTCGACAAATATACCGGGTCCGAGTAGTTAAATTTAGTAGTGTCCTATACATTTTTAAAAAAAAAGCTATAAATCTGAAAATTTTTGTAACGACCCGACTTTTTCGACTTGCTTTTGTGCTTGTTACTTTCTGCGAAACTGCGTATTTGTGCGTACTGAGCTATATTACATTCTGAATCTTATTTCATGATTAATTACCTTTTTTTATATCATACAACGTGCCATTAAATACTTAGTTACTTAACTTGATCCTCGAATGCTTTTACGACCGTTAGTGTCACTTGACGTTGAGAACGAGCTGTATGTTTTGGTACACGTTTAACTTTGGTCGTAATTGGAATATTACGACTACGAAATACTAATTGTTATTTTCTAATAACAAATACTTGGGCTTTTGGTTGCTTAATTATGCTTAGTAATTTACTTATGCTCACTAGTTAATCTTGTTGGACTTTCTACCTTGTTGGACTCAAGCCCACCCTACTCTAGCTAATGGACTATTTAATTAGCCCAATTTTAATAAGTTTATGACCCATATAAATGTAAGACAAATGCCCATTTATTAGAGGGAACATACTTTGTTAACCATAATCACAATGGTTGCATGAGATCCCAACATAAGCACCAACTTTAGACAACCATTAACCAAAAAGCAAAAGTTTGTCACCCTTGTCCCCCCATAACCCACGGCCACCACCACCCTTGCCACCCCATCACCTTCTATAAATACCATGCTAATTCCTCACATTTCACACTTGATCTCATTCACATTTCACACACTTACTCTCTTATTCTCTCTCTAGTCTTTCTCACTTTAAAAATTGTAAGTTTCAAGTTTTATTCTTCTTCTTCTTCTTCTCTTCTTCTTGTAGTCGACATCATCATCATGTGGAGATCCAGCTTTTTAGCTTTTTGATCTTGTTATATCTTGTAGATTCAAACTTGGGTTTGAATCCTTCAAGAACATGAAAGATTTAAGCTTTCTAGCTTTGAATCTTCATTTACTTGTTAGATCTAGCTTATGATTTCATTATTTTGTTATAAAGATCAAAACTTGTGTTTATGATCTTCATGTAACTTGAAGATCTAGTCATTTGCTTTAAGGATCTTCAAGAACATTAAAGATCCAAGCTTTCTAGCTTAGGGTTGCATTATTTTGTTAAAAATCTTAGCTTTTTAGCTTATGGTCTCATTACTTTTACTATATCTTAGCTTTTTAGCTTATGGTCTCATTAATCTTGTAAAGATCCAAGCTTTCTAGCTTAGGGTTTTCTTAATACTTGAGATCTAATTTATTATTGTAGATCTCACTTACTTGGAACCTTTTTGTGTTTGTTGTGATGATAAAGATCAAGTCTTCATCATCACATATGATGAAGATGCATAAACTTGTGTAAAAAGGACAAATGTTGAAGCTTTATTGGGTTTATGCAATAAAGAGGCAATCTTAATGTTCAAAACATGTAGAATGATAGATTTTACTCTTAGTTGTGTGTTGATGGTTGAAACTTGGTCAAAGTGATGCTAAAACATCAAAGAGTTGTACTCTTGAAGCTTACACGCATCAAGGATGAGAACTGTGATGAGCATCAAGCACCAAGAAAACCACCGGAGCACTTGTTTTCTGTTTTTCGGGGTAGATCAGACTCCTGGACTTCTGGAAAATTGATTTTCAGATAGTTCGTTTCGAGTAGATGACTTTTCGTTTAGGCCTCGCCTAAATCCGATATACGGTTTAGGATTTATAGCCTTTCGAAAGTCACTACGCCTTTGTAACGACGTGCTGAAATTTCTGACCTACTCGCACTTAAACCGTCGCCACGGTCAAACGAAGACGAGTTAGGTTCTGAAAATTTGACAGCGGTTAGAGGACTCACATACAGAGCCTTGGCCATTGACCACGCATCTTTTTGTTTTGTATAGAGGTCGTAGCAGCTGTCCGAATTCAGCCTTTTTTTTCGATCTCTATTCCTGTTGAAAATTTACTTTATCTTTTACGAATGATGATGAAGATGATGATGCTTAGGACTTTACTTACGTACTTTTAAGCCTTTTGGGACAAAATACTGACTTAGTGACCTTTGACTTAGGTTGACGACCTTTCGGACCGACTTACTACCTGCATACTTTTCGTATCGACTTTTACTGCTTATTCACTATGAGTTATAGCTTCCCTTTTTTACTTTACTATTTTTGGGACTGAGAATACATGCGCTTTTTATGTTTTACATACTAGACACGAGTACTTAAACTTTACATATGTGTGGGTTATATAACGGCACAAAGATTCCCTTAGCACGGTAATGTTTAATCATTGGTTTTTGAACCGATGAACGCGAATATTAGATATGGATCCATAGGGTTTGACAACCCCATTTGGACTAATCGCGCTAGCATTTAATGGGTGTTTGATACTTCGAGGATATACGCACTCGCCAAGTGTACTTTTAGGGGGTATTACTATTACGTTAAGTTAGTTACCAGGTGCCCACGGATAAGCATATACTTTTCATACTGTTTTGAATACGAAATTTCGTGGTCTACATTACATTACTGAATACAAACTATAGCTCACCAACATTCGTGTTGACTTTTAAGCGTGTATTTCTCATGTGCTTAGACGCTGTTGCTTCCGCTGTTAGACTTGTTGTCTTGGTGTTATAGACTTGCTGTTACAGACTTGCTGTGTTAGACTTTCGCTGCATTACTTAGAGATGTCTCAATCATGGAACTTTAATCTTGCATTCACCACTTATGTTATTTGAATAATGGCTTGAAACGACCCTTGTTGTGACAACCCGAAAATTTTCGACCAAATTTAAACTTCAATCTTTATATTATTCCGACACGATAAGCAAAGTTTGTTAAGTTGAATCTCAAGGATTTTAAACTGTGTTCATACATTCATTTAACCTCGACCAAATTTCGACGATTCACGAACCATTATATAAATGAATATGATTATATATGTATATATATTATAACTTGAAAACGTTAACAAAGTATTATAATACTTTACATAAACGTATTTGTTTCAATATATGTTTAATATATTTATCGATGAGATTAAAATAGCAAATGATTAAATTATCAGAAACAATGTGATATGGTTACGAGTCTCTGTTGTGAGGTCCACATTGATTTGAGAAATCTTTCCATTTTAACAATATTTGGAAAATGGTAAAGTGATTTACAAATAAGAACAAATTGTCAATTTTCGAGAGTTAGACAAAGCTTAGTGGAGGATTGAATTTCATAATACTCGATTGATCTATTTTCAAACGTACGAAAATATTTTTTGATATAATAGAATCTGTTTATTTAAAATGTCTTTGATGAAATAACATGAGTCGGAATATTGGTTGTTAAATATATAGATAACTTGCAACGTATATTTGAAACGTGTTTTTGTATATTTGAAATATCTGATTTCAAATTAATTAAGTAAACGATTGTAACAATCGCATATTGATTCGATTGATATTTAGATATGTCAATTAGTATGTTAAGAAGTTAAAATAAATGCTAGGACATAAATGAACTATACTTGGTCAAATTTATAAAATGAAAACGTTATATAATACTTCCTATTATGTAAACGGTCTTAAATTATACTTTAAAATATAATTAGTATTTGAAAAACTAAATATTATATTATTAAATAAATATTTCTAATATATATAAACTTATATTTTCTAAATGGATATATATATATATATATATATATATATATATATATATATATATATATATATATATATATATATATTTGTATAGTGAAATGATGATTTAAAGAAGCAAATGACCAAAACACTCAAAAGAATAAGTTGCACTTTGAGTGGAATAGTTTTTCATTGATTTAAGTCTAATTACTAATAAAGGTACACGTCGCGTAATATAAAGTGCTAGTTTTCTAAGCGTACGAAAGGACGTTCGAAAAACCGGAACTGGGACATTGGTCAAGCGTAAGCGTACAAGATATCGGAACAAAAATTACAAGTTAACTATGCACGTAAATATTATATAATATATAATTAGTTATATAGATTATTAATTAATTAATTATATTATTTTAAACGTGTGTTGGCAAGGAATGAAATGGATACCAGCTGCCATTGTTGATCATGCGATCGCATGATATAACCACACACATCCCATGCTATCGCATGGGATGGCTGGACTGATCATATGCTATATAACGTGAAGTCTGGTGACCGAATTCATTTCACAACTGATCAATCATTCTCTCTACTCTTCTTATATATATTAATATTATTATTATTATTATTATTATTATTATTATTATTATTATTATTATTATTATTATTATTATTATTATTATTATTAAGATTATTAGTATTATTATTATTAATCATATTATAATTATTAGTATTAGTATTATTCACATAAAATACTAGGACGAGGTTATGAGCGAGTTATTTCAAAACGGGTTTGTCGAGCGGGATAGAGCTAAGGAAATTATGGGTTATAGCTATGGAGGTTATGGTTATGATTCGGGGGTATTCTCATGAGATCAATCTAGTGTTTATCATCTCCGTTGCGTCTACGTACTTTCCTGCAACATTGAATCACAATATTGATACGTGAGCACTCACAACTTAAGTTTTATATATTATTAGTGTATCCCTGACTAGTGCTCGAGTATAGATGATTATGCATGCTTGTATACTTATTATTGTCGTTAAATAGTTTATGTTAGATCATGAATTTAATACATATGCGATTGAGATAAGGTATATGATATGCATGTCGTTGGAAAGCTGACGAAAAATCAATAACTTTTCATCTAGATATCGAATGGTTTCGATGAACGGATTAGAAATTATAGCCAATTAGATTATCTATGATTTTATGTATTATTGTTAAAATGACTATTATTATTACTATCGTCGTTATTATCATCGTGATTATATTTAACTAATAATTATTATTATTATTATTATCATTATAAATGTTATCATTAAAAATTGTCATTTTTATTACTATCATTTTTATCATTAAAATTATTATTAACATTATTATTATTATTATTATTATTATTATTATTATTATTATTATTATTATTATTATTATTATTATTATTATTATTATTATTATTATTATTATTATTATTATTATCATTATCATTATTATCATTATCATTATTATTATTATTATTATTATTATTATTATTATTATTAATATTATTATTATTATTATAATTATAATTATTATTATTCTTATTATTATTATTATTATTATTATTATTATTATTATTATTATTATTATTATTATCTTTATCATTAAGATAGTTATTAGTAATATCTTTATAATATTTATTATTATTAGTATCATTATCATTAAAATTAATATTAGTAACATCTAATTATTATGACTAATATTATTATCATTATGAATGCAATTTAAAAGAGGACTAAAAGCTAATAATCGAATCCATTAGGAAATAATGAATATAAGTATCATGATGAAATAAAAATATTGTAAGTTATTGATTTAGATAAAAATATCATTTTTCGTATTTTTTATCACTATTATTATTATTAAAAGTATTATTAGTATTAAAACTATCATTTTTACTAAAATTATTATTTTTAATAGAAATATCATTGTTATTATAAAATATTATTATTATTATTATTATCATTTTTGTATTATTATTAATAAAAATTATCATTTTATCATAATATCATTTTTAGTAAATATAAATATTGTTATTTTTATTAGTAGAATAATAATAATTATTATTACAAAATAATACAACTTTTACTTATTATTGTTATTATCGATATTATTTTATTAAATAAATATGTGCTACAAAGATATTTTACTACATGTAATATAATTACATTAATAATATCTATCATTATATTTTTATGATATTAAATGAACTTTATAAATTTATTACTTAAGATATATAAAAGTATATTTTTATTATATAAATTTTAATATAAAATATTTATTTATTAATAAATGAATTATATTATTTACTCTAATAAAATCCGTTAAAAATATTTAAATATATAAAATGACTATATTTAAGTTATATAATAATCATGTATAGATTTTGGAAGTCATTTTGGTTAAGTTGACTTTTGTTGACTTTTGTATATTAGTCTCGAGCATTAGGATTGTGGTACACTATGACTTGACCTAAATTGTTAGACAGATATTGACCAACATATAAATATATATACTTAATATAGGTTCGTGAATCCGAGGCCAACCTTGCACTTGTTCAATGCCATCATATGCATATTTACTACGAAATACAGTATTATGAGTTCATTTGATTCCCTTTTACTCTTTACATTTTTGGGACTGAGAGTACATGCGCTGTTTTTATAACTGTTTTATTAAATGCTTTTGAGATATATTTTTGAACTGAGAATACATGAACTGCTTTTATAAATGTTTGACGAAATAGACACAAGTGCTAAAAACTACATTCTATGATAGAATTATTTGGATTCAGAGGTTCGATTTGCACTAGCTACTATCGGTGAGAAATTTTTGCATTGCACGATGCATTAGCTACCGTTTAGCTACCCTCGGTGAGAAATTTTTGCATTGCACGATGTATTAGCTACCGTAGATGATTTTATGTAGCATTAGCGACCCTCGGTAAGAAATTTTTGCATTGCACGATGCATTAGCTACCGTTGTAAGATTGTTTATCGGTGAGAAATTTTTGCTTTGCACGATGCATTAGCTACCGAAATGATTCGATATAGTAGTTACTATTGGTGAGAAATTTTTGCATTGCACGATGCATTAGCTACCATTTTAGCTACCCTCGGTGAGAAATTTTTGCATTGCATGATGCATTAGCTACCGTTGTAAGATTGTTTACGGTGAGAAATTTTTGCATTGCACAATGCATTAGCTACCGTTGTTGAAATTATTTACGGTGAGAAATTTTTGCATTGCACGATGCATTAGCTACCGTTGGTGAGATTATTTTTAAGTTTTTTGTGTTCTTCATATGAATGATTTTACAGCAGTGAGTAGACCTGCACAGATTGTTTTCAAAATATGAGTATCTTGTGGTCTATTATATAAATGGAAATGAATGATTATGATAAACTAATGAACTCACCAACCTTTTAGTTGACACTTTAAAGCATGTTTATTCTCAGGTATTAAGGAAATCTTCCGCTGTGCATTTGCTCATTTTAAAGATATTACTTGAAGTCATTCATGGCATATTTCAAAAGACGTTGCATTCGAGTCGTTGAGTTCATCAAGATTGATAATAAGACATTCATAGTTTGGATATATTATGAGATAGTATGCATACCTGTCATCTTTCAATGTAATGAAAGTTGTCTTTTAGAAACAAATGCAATGTTTGTAAAATGTATCATATAGAGGTCAAATACCTCGCAATGTATCCATATGTTATTGTATTCATCCTGATGGATTAGGATGGGTTGTTTCATGTGGTATCAGAGCTGGTTTAAGCTATCTCGTCAGCTTAATCATAGAGGGGGTTCTCACAGTGTTACCTGTGACGAAACATTGGTTGTTACTCCTCGCGGTCCGATTATGTTTGGATTTGCCGAGAGGCAGGGCTGTAAAATCAGTGTCTGAGGTACGCTCAGTAGTCACCAGGCGGTTAGCTGGGAAGGCACTGAGTGGGATGCGTCCCCACATGTCTCATGTGGTATCAGAGCGGTGGTCTTAGCGAACCAGGTCTTGCATTAGTGTGTCTAACAGATAATCGTTAGAATGCATTAGTGAGTCTGGACTTCGACCTTAGTTGCATGTCAAAAATTTTTACTTATCATTTCTTGTCGGAAAATTACATGCTTATCATTCTTAGTCTAGACATATCTTACTGCATTGATTGCATGAATAGTGTATAGACAAAATTCATATCTTAGCGTATCTGCTAATTCATATCTTCGCGTATCTATTACTGTAAACTATGCCTGGCATATTCCGTAAATTCCTCCGTAATCTGTGAAATCTTTTGTTCTATATATATATATATATATATATATATATATATATATATATATATATATATATAGATATTCTAGGTAATTAGAATACCATCCGATAGTCGGAAATCATTTCATATCGAAAAATCCTTTATTAAATCGTACGAAATGGAACTTGCCACTAGTTCAAGTCCCTCGAATTCCGATATGGAGTTTCACTCGAGCTCCGAAAGTAGTGTAACCGGAATGGATCAACCAATCAGCCATCATCTATTCTAGATGAATTGGGGATGGGTTCGTAGCCTACTTAATCATTGGAGGCAAGAAGAAGGTGATCCCTTCCATCTACCACATTGCCCTCTTGGCAATGAACCTGAAGCACTTACCGGTGAACCTGTCCGAAGCACCATTTTCTCTCTTATTTCCAGAGTATCTCGTCACGATTATATACTATCTTAGATTCTAGATCTTATTCATCCACTCGTCAGGACCGACAACCATCCCTGTGTAATAGAAAAAGTCAACGAGCTTCGCGCTCGGGTAGTGGCTTTGGAGAGTATGGTGCAAAGGTTACAAGCACCAGCAGCAGCACCGACAACAACAGTACCATCACCACCATCAACAGCAACATTCGCACCCCACACTTTAACATCACAATCGATACCTCGAGCATCAACGTCACACACACCATAGATACCAAGGAGTACCAACAACAACAGACGATGAAGTATTGATTCATAACTTCATCGGAGAAATATTCTACGGTGAATATGTAATCTCTAAAGTTTTAGAGATTATTTATTCAAATCATAGCCGTAAACCAAGATGAATGGATGGATATAAATGATACAGGGAAGAATAGAAACTCTGACAACGATGGTGCACGAATTACAAACTAGACTTATTTACCAGCAGCATCAACAGTACCGTCAGCATCACAAGCACCGCTAGTACCGCTAGCATCACTGTCAGTATTACCAACACCAGCAACACCTGTAACACTACAAGCTCCATCAATTACATAACCACCAACGATATCGACAACACAATCACCAATAGGTATATCAAAATAACGAGTTATGAAGTATTAACTCATTTCCACTGAAGGATTTATATGTATATATATAAATTTTTAAACCATAATAAATCTTTTCGTACTAAGCTATTATGTGTGAATCTTAACTACTCGGTTAATTCATATTACTAATAGGCTATGATGTACATCTTTCGTCAGCGATTTAATCATCGTTAACTACAATCTATGTTTCAATTCAATGAACTCCATTTCATAATTAATCAAGTGTATTATTCAAATATATGTTGATTTTACACTTTCATCATCGATGCACTCGAAACTTTTCAGATAACAATATTCGTATCTTGCGAAGTTCACAAGAATTCCACGAACACCAACATCATGCAAATAACGAAGTATTGACTCATAATTTCAATTTCATTGAAGAAATACTCCGTAAAAGTTTTGTAATTTCTAAAGTTTTAGGGATTATTCAATTCCAGTTTCAACCATAAATCAAATGAATTTAATTTAATATTAACTCATTAAATCTATGTTACATCTGAACAAAATATACACATATATATTTTCATAAATACTGTAATAAAATTCTTTTATACAAAATATTGATTGTGAAATTTTTTTTAACGGGTAGGTAATACACGAGAGATATATATAAATTCACGATTAATACGTTGCATACTTCGAATCTGATTCAGAAATCACTAATTATACTCACTACTTTCACAACAATATACATTCTTTCATATAAATTAAAATAACCATTCCCATCCAAATTAGATTACATATTCTGAATTTGATAAATCAAAAATCCAAGTCAAAATTTAACAGATGACATCACTCTTAAATTCCTACATCTATCAAAGCCATACTTTGAATTCAAAACTGTGATAGAACATCACTTTTATTCGTAACACTCAGAAGGATATTATAATCATTCGAGATTCATGACGATTTCATCATTTGGATATTGACAATGACAATCTGCATTTAAAACCCTTCGAAATTCCAGGAAGACACTTCAAATAATGAACAATCGAGATGATGATCCAACCACATATTATCCATAGTCTTGTACTTGAAAAACCCTCGAAACCAAAGTCATAGTTTAACACGTATCCGTGTCAGACCCTTTGGCATTTATTAGCTAAAATAACTTTGCGATTCCTTTTTAAATTAGCTAGTTTTGTCACAGCTCTAGCAAGTTGACTTCGACTTTACAGATGGAACAGTCTTATTAAACCTCAATATATACGTTGCCCTTTCATCATCGTTACCGGAGAACCTTTTAATATCTCGCCACAATAGCAGTAAACTTACCAACAACTTCATTGATCTTTGAGCCTCTCCGAAAAATCACTATACTTATTCATTAAAACCCTATCGTGTACGCATCTGTATCTTGTAATAGTAGTTACCGTATCGAAAAGCTTGAATCATTATTCTCGAATCTCGCAACGATTCTACACCAATAGTTATATATATACATATAATGTCTATCTCCAACATTTACATACTCGAATGTGAAGTTTCTGAAAAACACCCTGAACTGCGAACTAGTTCTCGAAATACTGATGAAGCAGCAAAAACTGTAAACGACCTTAACAGTAAAAAGTTTGATGATAAAGAATAGTGTGTTGGCAAAGCTCAGAAAACGAGAAGGTTTGGAACTGGAAAACGGATTGAGCAAACTATGAAGGAGACTGTGGACAAATCACAAAGACGAAATCTACCTTAAAAGAATCCAAATGATTCAGCGTCTGCTAAAGTCATTAACGAATACCTTGCTCCTGACTCTAAACCCTTGCGGACGATATTCTTCATCATCCTCTGATATTAGATATTCTAAGATATTATCATATCTTTCATTATAAATATCTTAAATATTTCTGAAGATATTTTCATAACTCTTCTTATCTAAAAACAATTATCTCTTCGTGATATCTGTGTTACATCATAAAAGAAACTATTTTAGTTTCTAAGTTCCGAAACCTTCAAGTTTAAAATATGAATGTTATTGAAGTAGTGTTGGGAACTGAAGCATGAGTTAGTATAATATAATGACACTTGATCAACGTGATTATATTACAGTAAGTCATGCTGAGTTTCTAAATGGAATGTGATGATTCACAAATCATAACGTCATCATGTGCCATGTTACACGACTCTTGTATTCTACTTAACCTCTAAACATATCAAGAAAATATTTTTCTTGATGATTCGGTCTTTTCCAGGATATCCTGGTAATTTGACAAATCAAGATCGTGCCATTACAATTCCCTTCTTAGAACATTAACTATGTTCATTTCAAAATCCATACCTACGAATTCTGGACCATTATTCGCTTGACTTGAAGTCGGAAAGAGGAGACAAAAGTATGAAACTCTTGAATATAAAAGAAAATATAAAGCTCGACAACAACACATAAATTACAACCCGTGCATATCAATACGTATTGCCACGTAAAGGCACGGGAGAATTAAAAACACTATAACCCCAAGGTAATAGTAAAAGTAAATAAAATCCTCCGGTGGTAGATGAAAGAGAAGAATGACAGATATGAAAGTTAAGAGTATACCAAGGATCAGAACGGGATGGAGCATATTGATGAATGTTTTAAAGTATGAATTGAGGGGGAAAGAATCGAAGGTGTGAGTTGTAAGGAAACGAAGGGGGTGGATTTATAGTAAAATATTCGACAGAGCAATCGAAACAGATTATTGCATTTAACCAAAGAAGATCCAATTTCCTTAATTACCGATGAACCAAATCTTATTACGAAGATTTTCTCCAAATTCCTTGATTTCCAAAAACTAACCGTGACTATGTCATCGGTTAAAATTAACCTACATTTAATTATTTTACTCTTTTGTGATAACTTCACTCATACTCTTCACATAAACGGATTGTTTATTCTATATTACTCAATGATGATAAAATTCTATTTATCAACTCATATTTGTCATGAAAACATTCTTATTGTTACCCATGACGACCTCAATCAAATTTCGGGGACGAAATTTCTTTAACGGGTAGGTACCGTGACAACCCGGAAATTTCCGACCAAATTTAAACTTCAATCTTTATATTATTCCTACACGATAACAAAGTTTGTTAAGTTGAATCTCAAGGATTTTAAACTGTGTTCATACATTCATTTAACCTCGACCAAATTTCGACGATTCACGAACCATTATATAAATGAATATGATTATATATGTATATATATTATAACTTGAAAACATTAACAAAGTATTATAATACTTTACATAAACGTATTTGTTTCAATATATGTTTAATATATTTATCGATGAGATTAAAATATCAAATGATTAAATTATCTGAAACAATGTGATATGGTTACGAGTCTCTGTTGTGAGGTCCACATTGATTTGAGAAATCTTTCTATTTTAACAATATTCGGAAAATGGTAAAGTGATTTACAAATAAGAACAAATTGTCAATTTTCGAGAGTTAGACAAAGCTTAGTGGAGGATTGAATTTCATAATACTCGATTGATCTATTTTCAAACGTACGAAAACACTTTTCGATATAATAGAATCTGTTTATTTAAAATGTCTTTGATGAAATAACATGAGTCGGAATATTGGTTGTTAAATATATAGATAACTTGCAACGTATATTTGAAACGTGTTTATGTATATTAGATATATCTGATTTCAAATTAATTAAGTAAACGATTGTAACAATCGATTATTGATTCGATTAATATTTAGATATGTCAATTAGTACGTTAAGAAGTTAAAATAAATGCTAGGACATAAATGAACTATACTTGGTTAAATTTATAAAATGAAAACGTTATATAATACTTCTTATTATGTAAACGGTCTTAAATTATACTTTAAAATATAATTAGTATTTGAAAAACTAAATATTATATTATTAAATAAATATTTCTAATATATATAAACTTATATTTTCTAAATGGATATATATATATATATATATATATATATATATATATATATTTATATATATATATATATATATATATATATATATTTCCAAATGATAAAATATAACTTTACTATAAAATTTTTTGATTTAAAATAATGCTATTGTGTGTGTGTGTGTGTATATATATATATATATATATATATATTTGTATAGTGAAATGATGATTTAAAGAAGCAAATGACCAAAACACTCAAAAGAATAAGTTACACTTTGAGTGGAATAGTTTTTCATTGGTTTAAGTCTAATTACTAATAAAGGTACACGTCGCGTAATATAAAGTGCTAGTTTTCTAAGCGTACGAAAGGACGTTCGAAAAACTGGAACTGGGACATTGGTCAAGCGTAAACGTACAAGATATTAGAACAAAAATTACAAGTTAACTATGCACGTAAATATTATATAATATATAATTAATTAAATAGATTATTAATTAATTAATTATTTTATTTTAAACGTGTGTCGGCAATGAATGAAATGGATATCAGCTGCCATTGTTAATCATGCAATCGCATGATATAACCACACACATCCCATGCGATCGCATGGGATGGCTGGACTGATCAGATGCTATATAACGCGAAGTCTGGTGATCAAATTCATTTCACAACTGAGCAATCATTCTCTCTACTCTTCTTATATATTATTATTATTATTATTATTATTATTATTATTATTATTATTATTATTATTATTATTATTATTATTATTATTAAGATTATTATTATTATTATTATTAATCATATTATAATTATTAGTATTAGTATTATTCACATAAAATACTACGACGAGGTTATGAGCGAGTTATTTCAAAACGGGTTTGTCGAGCGGGATAGAGCTAAGGAAATTATGGGTTATAGCTATGGAGGTTATGGTTATGATTCGGGGGTATTTTCATGAGATCAATCTAGTGTTTATCATCTCCGTTGCGTTTACGTACTTTCCTGCAACATTGAATCACAATATTGATACGTGAGCACTCACAACTTAACTTTTATATATTATTAGTGTATCCCTGACTAGTGCTCGAGTATAGATGATTATGCATGCTTGTATACTTATTATTGTCGTTAAATTGTTTATGTTAGATCATGAATTTAATACATATGCAATTGAGATAAGGTATATGATATGCATGTCGTTGGAAAGCTGACGAAAAATCAATAACTTTTTATTTAGATATCGAATGGTTTCGATGAACGGATTAGAAATTATAGCCAATTAGATTATCTATGATTTTATGTATTATTGTTAAAATGACTATTATTATTACTATCGTCGTTATTATCGTCGTGATTATATTTAACTAATAATAATAATAATTATTATTATTATTATCATTATAAATGTTATCATTAAAAATTGTCATTTTTATTACTATCGTTTTTATCATTAAAATTATTATTAACATTATCCTTTATTATTATTATTATTATTATTATTATTATTATTATTATTATTATTATTATTATTATTATTATTATTATTATTATTATTATTATTATTGTTATTATTATTATTATTATTATTATTATTATTATTATTATTATTATTATTATTATTATTATCTTTATCATTAAGATATTTATTAGTAATATCTTTATAATATTTATTATTATTAGTATCATTATCATTAAAATTAATATTAGTAACATCTAATTATTATGACTAATATTATTATCATTATGAATGCGATTTAAAAGAGGACTAAAAGCTATTAATTGAATCGATTAGGAAATAATGAATATATGTATCATGATGAAATAAAAATATTGTAAGTTATTGATTTAGATAAAAATATTATTTTCGGTATTTTTTTATCACTATTATTATTAAAAGTATTATTATTATTAAAACTATCATTTTTTCTAAAATTATTATTTTTAATAGAAATATCATTGTTATATTAAAATATCATTATTATTATCATTTTTATATTATTATTAATAAAAATTATCATTTTATCATAATATCATTTTTAGTAAATATAAATATTGTTATTTTTATTAGTAGAATAATAATAATTATTATTACAAAATAATACAACTTTTACTTATTATTGTTATTATCGATATTATTTTATTAAATAAATGTGTGCTACAAAGATATTTTACTACATGTAATATAATTACATTAATAATATCTATCATTATATTTTATGATATTAAATGAACTTTATAAATTTATTACTTAAGATATATAAAAGTATATTTTTATTATATAAATTTTAATATAAAATTTTTATTTATTGATAAATAAATTATATTATTTACTATAATAAAATCCGTTAAAAATATTTAAATATATAAAACGACTATATTTAAGTTATATAATAATCATGTATAGATTTTGGAAGTCATTTTGGTTAAGTTGACTTTTGTTGACTTTTGTATATTAGTCTCGAGCATTAGGATTGTGGTACACTATGACTTGACCTAAATTGTTAGACAGATATTGACCAACATATAAATATATATACTTAATATAGGTTCGTGAATCCGAGGCCAACCTTGCACTTGTTCAATGCCATCATATGCATATTTACTACGAAATACAGTATTGTGAGTTCATTTGATTCCCTTTTACTCTTTACATTTTTGGGACTGAGAGTACATGCGCTGTTTTTATAACTGTTTTATTAAATGCTTTTGAGATATATTTTTGAACTGAGAATACATGAACTGCTTTTATAAATGTTTGACGAAATAGACACAAGTGCTAAAAACTACATTCTATGATAGAATTATTTGGATTCAGAGGTTCGATTTGCACTAGCTACTATCGGTGAGAAATTTTTGCATTGCACGATGCATTAGCTACCGTTTAGCTACCCTCGGTGAGAAATTTTTGCATTGCACGATGCATTAGCTACCGTAGATGATTTTATGTAGCATTAGCTACCCTCGGTGAGAAATTTTTGCATTGCACGATGCATTAGCTACCATTGTAAGATTGTTTATCGGTGATAAATTTTTGCATTGCACGATGCATTAGCTACCGAAATGGTTTGATATAGTAGTTACTATCGGTGAGAAATTTTTGCATTGCACGATGCATTAGCTACCGTTTTAGCTACCCTCGGTGAGAAATTTTTGCATTGCACGATGCATTAGCTACCATTGTAAGATTGTTTACGGTGAGAAATTTTTGCATTGCACGATGCATTAGCTACCGTTGTTGAAATTATTTACGGTGAGAAATTTTTGCATTGCACGATGCATTAGCTACCGTTGGTGAGATTATTTTTAAGTTTTCGGTGTTCTTCATATGAATGATTTTACAGCAGTGAGTAGACCTGCACAGATTGTTTTCGAAATATGAGTATCTTGTGGTCTATTATATAAATGGAAATGAATGATTATGATAAACTAATGAACTCACCAACCTTTTGGTTGATACTTTAAAGCATGTTTATTCTCAGGTATTAAGGAAATCTTCCGCTGTGCATTTGCTCATTTTAAAGATATTACTTGAAGTCATTCATGGCATATTTCAAAAGACGTTGCATTCGAGTCGTTGAGTTCATCAAGATTGATAATAAGACATTCATAGTTTGGATATATTATGAGATAGTATGCATACCTGTAGCGACGGTCCCATCAAAACACTTAACGGATCTGTCAGTTGGTCCCACAGCTTGATCGGACTTAAATGAATTAAATAAACAAAGTTGCATTCTTTTATTTCAAATGTTTCCCAAAAAGGAAACAAACCAAAATATGTAGTTTCAAAACAACCAACCATAGTAATAAACCAAAAGTTGACACAAAACCTTGCCAACAAACCCACAAGTTTAAATTATCCAAAAATAGAATGCAAGCTTAAGTTTCATAAATTGTTTCATAAAATCTGCCCAAATGCATGCAGACTCTTCTAAACACAGCGGAAGCATCACAAAACTCAAGTACCTGTGAAAACATGCAAATAAACTGTCAACACAAAGGTTGAGTGAATTATAGGTTTAAAAAATAAGTAAACTTTAGACCACAAGATTTAAAAATGTTAGAAAACATTAAATATTATTTCATTATCAATGAGCCACCTGGTAACCACTTAACCCTTTATTTATCCTTGCCAAACACAATAAAAATATACACTTGGACAGTGTATCTACAACAAATTACGAAGTACTAAACATTCCGATTATAAATTGCTAGCGCGACTAGCTCGAAATGGGGTTGTCAAACCCGATAGATCTATCCGTAGGATTCACGTTCACCGGTAGAAACCAATGATTACAGTTACCAGACTAGGGAATATTTTTGTCCAACTCACAATGAATAATTAAATTTAACTGTTACTTGTGTCTAAACGTAAATAAAAATGCATGTAATCACATCCCAAAAATATACTTTGAAAAGTATGTAAAAACGGGATTATAACTCACCTTAAAAAGCAACTGAAGAAACTACACAAACAAGCGAACAGCAAATAGAGTAAAGTGATCAGGAATGATCACAACGCCGACCTATAAATAAAGCAGGTCGATATAAATAACTAACTTAGGTCAAGTCTTAGTATGATAGCTATTGTACATGTTGCAAGTAGACATAGAACAATACTCGGCAAGCATCGGTTTGACTGGAACAGCGTACGGACACATACTTTCTATTTATAGAAAGTTTCTATTTTTAGCAGGTTTTCATTTTTGGAAAGTTTCTATTTTTGGAAAGTTTCTATTTTTGGAAAGTTTCTATTTTTGGAAAGTTTCTATTTTTGGAAATTTTCTATTTTTGGAAAGTTTCCAAATTTAGAAAGTTCTATTTTTAGAAAGTTTTTAAATTAGGAAAGTTTCCTTATTTAGAAAGTCATCAAAAGTCAACTGAAAGTCAAAGTCAACCGAAAGTCAACTCAAAAGTCAAGCTTGGTCAAACATAGTCAACATTAATTTGAAAAGTGTAAATTATAATAATAACATAAGTTATAATGTTTATTAAAGTTAAAAGTGTATAATTAAGTCATAACATAAGTTTAATTAAATAAAATGAATTATTAAAGTTAATATAAGTTGAAGTGATATAATTAATATATCATAAGTATTTAATTAATTAATTAAATATTAATCATAATATAAGTATTATTAATTAATAATAAATTTTCAAATCATATAATAAGTATTATTAATTAATAATGAATTATTAACCATATCATAAGTTTCTAATTATAATTATTAAATCATAAGTATTTAATAATTAAATCGTAATTAAATAATAATTAAGTCTTATAATAATTAAATAATTATTTAATCTTTATTATAAGTCTTATAATAATATTCTCATAAAATAAATTTAATACTTATCATAAGTATTTTCCAATAATAATAAAAGTATTATTAATTGTAAGTTAAATTAAAATGTTAATTAAATCATAAATAATAATTAAATGATATAATAAATATTTATATCATAAGTATTAAATAATAATAATTACTTCTCTTATCATAAGTAATTAATTAATAATGAAATTCATTATTTTTATCATAAGTTTTAGAATTAATCATAAGTTTTAATTCAAAAGTTCATCGGGTCGTATCTTGAGCCACGGGTGTCGATTTCTGGCGAGCCTTATATGCATCTCCGCCTATTCAAACCACCCGACACAATGGTGCACTCAAGAACACACCAAGAACAGTCCACAAATCGTGGTAATCAGCCATGACACCACTTGGACCTTCAATTTACTCAAAACCGTGTTTTAGTCATACCGGGTGAACCGTGGCTCGGATTTAGGTGACCCGAACATGAAAGTTCGTCCCACTATCAGTCCTAACACACTAACACACCTTAAAGACTCCAAGGAAGGTCACAAAGTCGGACCAAACCTGGTTTCATGTCAATCCACATTTCAATTTTAACAAAATACTAATTCGATCATAACAAGGGCTCCGGGAATCGAAACGACATGAATCCGGAGTCTAAAATTAATGTCTTGATGAGAGGAACTCATCTAAATAGTTTATTTTAACATTTATATCAGTCACAAACTCAGAATACACGAATTAGCTGCTGTCCAGAATTTTACAAACCGAAAACATGTGATTTTGAGTACATCTATGCATACAAACACCATTACAATAATCCACAAACATCATACTACTAAATAATCATCAAAATACAGAAAATAAATGAAAAATTGAAAGTTCTAGGGTTAGAGTTTATACCCTAATCGAGAAACGATTAATGTTATCGCGTAGAGAACGGAACGAGGAACGCGTTTATACTAATCAATCCTTGATCCAAGCTTTAAATTTTGTGAAATGGTAGTGATGAAGGTGATGGTTGGCGATGGCACAAGGGGAAGGGAGAAGGGAGAGCACAAAATAAGTCTTTAGGTTTTGATAAAATGAAACAAAAATTGTAAATGGAAAAATGGGAAACAAAATGCAAAGTGGAAAGGGGTTTACCCCTTTGGTTCGGCCGAAAATATTAGTGGGGTAGGCCCCACTTGGTCCATCTCACTCAAATGTAATTTCTTGATGGCCCGAAAGCCCGAACGAGTCCCGAAACGCGAAAACGCATTTACGCGATTAAAAATCCGGAAAAATAACAAATGCGCGACGAAAAATAAATATAAATACACTATATAATAATATGATCTTAAAATATCATATTTAAAATATTTAGGATTTAAATGTCCCAAAAACTCGACCGTTGGTTTGAAAACCAAAAAGATTCGCCGGATGGAAATCCGCGAGACGTTGAAACGTATAAATTTAAAATATGAATACAAATATACACATAACACATAATAATTAATATATATATATATATATTATTACAAAAATAATAATATAGGTCATAGAAATGACGTGGCACACTAACAGTTAACGGCTGTTAAATAATTAACTGAAAAAGATAACGAAAAAAGTAGGGTCGTGACAGTACCTTCCCGTTACGGAAATTTCGTCCCGAAATTTAAGCAGGCGCAGGGGTTGACTCGGCAACTGAGAACAAAAGCGGGTATTTCTGCTTCATCTGGTCTTCACGCTCCCAAGTGAACTTGGGACTGCGTCTAGCGTTCCATCTGACCCGAACAATAGGAATTCTGCTCTGTTTAAGAGTTTTAACCTCTCGGTCCATGATTTCAACAGGCTCCTCAATAAAATGCAATTGCTTATCAACTTGAAGTTCCTCCAAAGGAATAGTCTGATCAAATTCAGCCAAGCACTTCTTTAAATTCGAAATATGGAAAACATCGTGAACAGCACTGAGTTCTTGTGGCAATTTCAAACGATAAGCCACCGGTCCAACTCTTTCAATGATCTCAAAAGGTCCCACGAAACGAGGACTTAACTTTCCCCTTTTACCAAAACGGATTACGCCCTTCCAAGGCGAAACCTTTAACATAACATGATCACCAACTTGAAATTCAACATCTTTCCTTCCCTTATCGGCATAACTCTTTTTCCGACTTCTAACAGTTCTCAACCTTTCTTTAATTTGTACAATCTTCTCAGTAGTCTCGTGAATAATCTCTGGACCTGTAAGTTGAGCATCCCCAACCTCATTCCAACAAATAGGAGACCTACATTTCCTACCGTACAAAGCTTCAAAAGGTGCGGCTTTAATACTTGTGTGGTAACTGTTGTTATAAGAAAACTCAGCTAGCGGCAAATATTTATCCCACCCATTTCCAAAATCGATGACGCACGCTCGCAACATATCTTCTAATGTCTGAATGGTCCTTTCACTTTGACCATCCGTTTGAGGATGATAAGCGGTGCTCATATCCAACCTAGTACCCAAGGCTTCCTGTAAAGATCGCCAGAACCTCGACACAAATCGACTGTCTCGGTCGAAAATAATGGACACGGGGACACCATGCCTAGAAACAATCTCTTTCAAATACAAACGGGTGAGTTTCTCCATCGAGTCGGTTTCCCTAATCGGCAAAAAGTGAGCCGACTTAGTGAGTAGATCTACAATCACCCAAATCGCATCATAGCCACCCGAAACTCTTGGTAACTTAGTAATAAAAATCCATAGTGATACCTTCCCACTTCCACTCGGGAATTTCTGGTTACACCAAAAGTCCAGACGGTTTTTGATATTCAGCTTTGACCTTAGCACAGGTCAAACACTTAGTCACATACTTAGCTACATCACCTTTCAAATTATGCCACCAATACAGCTCCTTAAGATCCTGATACATCTTTCCTGAACCAGGATGAATAGAGTATTTAGACTTATGAGCCTCATCCAAAACAAGTTGTCGAAGACCTCCAAATTTCGAAACCCAAAGACGTCCCGCAAAATACCTAGTACCATCAGCTCGTACTTCAAACTTCTTAGCTACCTTTTCTACATTCTCCTTCACGAAATTCTCCTCCTTTAAGGCTTCTTGTTGTGCCTCAAGAATCTGCCTAACGAGGTTTGATCTAACTGTCATATTCAAGGCCCTAACCCTGCGAGGTTCAGTCCTTTCTTTACGACTCAATGCATCAGCCACAACATTGGCCTTACCCGGGTGATACAAAAGGTCACAATTATAATCATTCAACGTCTCAATCCATCTTCGTTGTCTCATGTTCAACTATTTCTAATTGAGGATATGTTGAAGACTCTTGTGATCGGTGTACACAGTACTCTTAACACCATAAAGATAGTGTCTCCATATTTTAAGCGCAAAAACAACAGCCCCCAACTCTAAATCATGAGTTGTATAGTTCTGTTCGTGAATCTTCAACTGTCGTGACGCATACGCAATAACCTTCTTTCGTTGCATCAAAACGCAACCATAGCCTTGTCGCGATGCATCACAATAAACAAAAAAATCATCATTACCCTCCGGTAGTGACAAAATCAGAGCGATAGTCAACTTCTTCTTCAAAATCTGAAAAGCATTCTCTTGTTCATCCTTCCACTCATACTTCTTCCCCTTATGCGTTAAAGCAGTCAGAGGTTTCGCAATACGTGAGAAATCCTGAATGAACCTTCGATAGTAACCTGCCAACCCTAAGAACTGACGAATCTGAGTAGGAGTTTTCGGGGTTTCCCACTTTTCAATCGCCTCAATTTTAGTAGGATCAACTTGTATTCCCTGTTTATTAACAATATGACCAAGGAACTGAACTTCTCTTAACCAAAAAGCACACTTAGAGAACTTAGCGTACAACTCTTCTTTCTTTAACAAATCAAGCACTAACCTCAAGTGTTCTTCGTGCTCTTCATCACTCTTAGAATAGATAAGGATGTCGTCGATGAAAACAATAACGAACTTGTCCAGATAGGGTCTACACACACGGTTCATGAGGTCCATGAACACAGCAGGTGCATTTGTCAATCCGAACGGCATAACAAGAAATTCAAAGTGACCGTAACGGGTGCAAAAAGCAGTTTTTGAAACATCAGATTCTTTAACACGCAACTGATGATAGCCAGAATGAATATCAATTTTTGAATAAACAGAAGAACCCTAAAGCTGACCGAACAGATCATCAATTCTTGGTAGAGGATAACGATTTTTAACAGTGAGCTTATTCAGTTCACGATAATCAATGCATAAACGAAAAGAACCATCTTTCTTCTTAACAAACAGAACGGGAGCTCCCCAAGGGGACGAACTAGGATGAATAAAACCTTTGTCTAACAACTCACGGAGTTGACTCGACAATTCTTGAATTTCAGAAGGCGCAAGACGATAAGGAGCACGTGCTACAGGAGCAGCGCCGGGAACAAGATCAATTTGAAATTCTACCGCGCGTTGCGGCGGAAGGCCAGGCAAGTCATCGGGAAACACCTCGGGAAAATCCCTAACAATGTGAACGTCATCAACGTTCTTCACTTCCTTACTAGGATCAACAACATGAGCAAGAATAGCATGACAGCCTTTGCGGAGATGTTTACGAACTTTCATACAGCTAATAAGATTTAACTGTGTGCATTTCTTATCTCCAAAGACCATCAGTGGCTCTTCAATCACATCAGTAATACAAATAGCCTTATCATAACACACGATCTCATCACGGTTCGCAGATAACCAATCCATACCAATAACAATATCAAAACTACCAAGTTCAATCGGTATCAAGTCTATCTCAAAATCCCTACCACCCAGATTAATGTTACATTTACGATGTACAGTCTTAGCAGTAAGTTCTTTACCATTAGCCACTTCAACAACATAAGTATTGTCTAAGGGAGTTAACGGCGTTTTGATTCTCGGACTTAATTTACTCGACACGAAACTTAAATCAGCCCCTGAATAAAATAGTACATAAACTGATAAATCGTTGACTGAGAACGTACCAGTAACAAGCTTAGGATCTTCCTCCGCATCCTTAGCATTAATGTTGAACGCTCGGCCGCGTGCATTTTCAGCAGTCTTCTTGTTGGGACAAGCATCTCGGAAATGCCCCGGCTTCCCACACTCATAACAAACCCTTTGATTACCTCCATTATTCGATTTCCCATTACCACTACCGTTACCACCTCTATTACCAACATTATTAGTACTACCACCAGCCGCGGGAGTAGCAGAACCCGGCAAAAGCACTGTACAATCTTTAGCAATGTGCCCTTGCTTGGAGCACCTCTTACAAGTAACTGTGCAGTAACCATCATGAGCTTTATAACAACGAGGACACACACGCTGATTTCTGTTGTTAGCACCTGAGGTATCCTGTTTCTTCTGCTGATTTTGATTTTGATTGCGGTTGTTATCCCACTTTTGTTTCCCATTATCAGCCTTCTTGAGAACCTCCTCACTAGTTTCAGCAACTGTAGTCTTGCTTCTTCTCAACACCTTGTCATTAAGTTTGTGGGCCATAGACATAGCCGCCTCAATAGTATGGGGTTCACTAGACTCAACCCCGTGTTCAATCTTCTCGGACAAACCATCAATGTAAGCCTCAATTTTGCGGTCCTCATCCGCATAAACCCTAGGACACAGCAAAGTTAACTCGAAAAACCTTCGTTCTTAGGCATCTAACTCGGTGCCATGCATTTTCAAATTCTTGAGCTCAACCTCTAGTTTCTTAAGCTCACTCCGAGGTCTATAGTGGGTGATCAATCTTTCCTTAAAATCATTCCAAGCCAAACCATAAGCTACATCGCTTCCCAAACTACTAACCAGATTGTTCCACCATGTCAAGGCACTATCCTTGAGAGTGCAACTAGCGAAACTAACTTTGTCCTCTTCACGAACCCGACTGACCCTGAAAATAGATTTGATCTTCTCGAACCAACGAGTAAGCCCTATTGGTCCTTCCGTACCACTGAATTCTTGGGGTCGACCAGCCATAAAAGTCTTGTGGGAGCATCCCACCTGGTTGTTGTTCACATTGGCATTAACATTAGCATTTGCTGCCATAGCAGCAGCAATTCCTTCATTGATCAGGCGTTGCATACGCGCTTCAGTGGACTCTCTTGGAGGCATGATCTTCAAAATAGAACAACATATCCGTTAGTACCAAGAATAATACTAGTGTCATAAAGGAATAGATCAAAACACGAAAAGATTAACCATCATAAATAATAGTTAACAAACACTATGAGTAATAACATGACAGTTTTGATTGTTATAGAAATAACCATCACATGCATACATATTTTATGATAACATTGAAATGTCCCGTTCTTATTGATTAAAAACATTCCATATTAATTGATTTCGTTGCGAGGTTTTGACCTCTATATGAGACGTTTTTCAAATACTGCATTCATTTTTAAAACAAACCATAACCTTTATTTCATAAATAAAGGTTTAAAAAGCTTTACGTAGATTATCAAATAATGATAATCTAAAATATCCTGTTTACACACGACCATTACATAATGGTTTACAATACAAATATGTTACATCGAAATCAGTTTCTTGAATGCAGTTTTTACACAATATCATACAAACATGGACTCCAAATCTTGTCCTTATTTTAGTATGCAACAGCAGAAGCTCTTAGTATTCACCTGAGAATAAACATGCTTTAAACGTCAACAAAAATGTTGGTGAGTTATAGGTTTAACCTATATATATCAAATCGTAACAATAGACAACAAGATTTCATATTTTAATACACATCCCATACATAGAGATAAAAATCATTCATATGGTGAACACCTGGTAATCGACATTAACAAGATGCATATATATAAGAATATCCCCATCATTCCGGGACACCCTTCGGAAATGATATAAATTTCGAAGTACTAAAGCATCCGGTACTTTGGATGGGGTTTGTTAGGCCCAATAGATCTATCTTTAGGATTCACGTCAATTAGGGTGTCTGTTCCCTAATTCTTAGATTACCATACTAAAAAGGGGCATATTCGGTTTAATAATCCAGCCATAGAATGTAGTTTTAAGTACTTGTGTGTATTTTGTAAATCATTTATAAAACCTGCATGTATTCTCATCCCAAAAATATTAGATTTTAAAAGTGGGACTATAACTCACTTTCACAGATTTTTACTTCGTCGGGAAGTAAGACTTGGCCACTGGTCGATTCACGAACCTATAACAAATATATACATATATATCAAAGTATGTTCAAAATATATTTACAACACTTTTAATACATTTTGATGTTTTAAGTTTATTAAGTCAGCTGTCCTCGTTAGTAACCTACAATTAGTTGTCCACAGTTAGATGTACAAAAATAAATCGATAAATATTATCTTGAATCAATCCACGACCCAGTGTATACGTATCTCAGTATTGATCACAACTCAAACTATATATATTTTGGAATCAACCTCAACCCTGTATAGCTAACTCCAACATTCACATATAGAGTGTCTATGGTTGTTCCGAAATATATATAGATGTGTCGACATGATAGGTCGAAACATTGTATACGTGTCTATGGTATCTCAAGATTACATAATATACAATACAAGTTGATTAAATTATGGTTGGAATAGATTTGTTACCAATTTTCACGTAGCTAAAATGAGAAAAATTATTCAATCTTGTTTTACCCATAACTTCTTCATTTTAAATACGTTTTGAGTGAATCAAATTGCTATGGTTTCATATTGAACTCTATTTTATGAATCTAAACAGAAAAAGTATATGTTTATAGTCAGAAAAATAAGTTACAAGTCGTTTTTGTAAAGGTAGTCATTTCAGTCGAAAGAACGACGTCTAGATGACCATTTTAGAAAACATACTTCCACTTTGAGTTTAACCATAATTTTTGGATATAGTTTCATGTTCATAATAAAAATTATTTTCCCAGAATAACAACTTTTAAATCAAAGTTTATCATAGTTTTTAATTAACTAACCCAAAACAGCCCGCGGTGTTACTACGACGGCGTAAATCCGGTTTTACGGTGTTTTTCGTGTTTCTAGGTTTTAAATCATTAAGTTAGCATATCATATAGATATAGAACATGTGTTTAGTTGATTTTAAAAGTCAAGTTAGAAGGATTAACTTTTATTTGCGAACAAGTTTAGAATTAACTAAACTATGTTCTAGTGATTACAAGTTTAAACCTTCGAATAAGATAGCTTTATATGTATGAATCGAATGATGTTATGAACATCATTACTACCTTAAGTTCCTTGGATAAACCTACTGGAAAAGAGAAAAATGGATCTAGCTTCAACGGATCCTTAGATGGCTCGAAGTTCTTGAAGCAGAATCATGACACGAAAACAAGTTCAAGTAAGATCATCACTTGAAATAAGATTGTTATAGTTATAGAAATTGAACCAAAGTTTGAATATTATTATTAATTTGTATTAGAATGATAACCTACTGTAAGAAACAAAGATTTCTTGAGGTTGGATGATCACCTTACAAGATTGGAAGTGAGCTAGCAAACTTGAAAGTATTCTTGATTTTATGTAACTAGAACTTGTAGAATTTATGAAGAACACTTAGAACTTGAAGATAGAACTTGAGAGAGATCAATTAGATGAAGAAAATTGAAGAATGAAAGTGTTTGTAGGTGTTTTTGGTCGTTGGTATATGGATTAGATATAAAGGATATGTAATTTTGTTTTCATGTAAATAAGTCATTAATGATTACTCATATTTTTGTAATTTTATGAGATATTTCATGCTAGTTGCCAAATGATGGTTCCTACATGTGTTAGGTGACTCACATGGGCTGCTAAGAGCTGATCATTGGAGTGTATATACCAATAGTACATACATCTAAAAGTTGTGTATTGTACGAGTACGAATACGGGTGCATACGAGTAGAATTGTTGATGAAACTGAACGAGGATGTAATTGTAAGCATTTTTGTTAAGTAGAAGTATTTTGATAAGTGTATGGAAGTCTTTAAAAAGTGTATAAATACATATTAAAACACTACATGTATATACATTTTAACTGAGTCGTTAAGTCATCGTTAGTCGTTACATGTAAGTGTTGTTTTGAAACCTTTAGGTTAACGATCTTGTTAAATGTTGTTAACCCAATGTTTATAATATCAAATGAGATTTTAAATTATTATATTATCATGATATTATCATGTATGGATATCTCTTAGTATGATATATATACATTAAATGTCTTTACAACGATAATCGTTACATATAAGTCTCGTTTAAAAATCATTAAGTTAGTAGTCTTATTTTTACATATGTAGTTCATTGTTAATATACTTAATGATATGTTTACTTATCATAATATCATGTTAACTATATATATATATATATATATATATATATATATATATATATATATATATATATATATATATCCATATATATGTCATCATATAGTTTTTACAAGTTTTAACGTTCGTGAATCATCGGTCAACTTGGGTGGTCAATTGTCTATATGAAACCCATTTCAATTAATCAAGTCTTAACAAGTTTGATTGCTTAACATGTTGGAAACATTTAATCATGTAAATATCAATCTCATTTAATATATATAACCATGGAAAAGTTCGGGTCACTACAGTACCTACCCGTTAAATAAATTTCATCCCGAAATTTTAAGCTGTTGAAGGTGTTGACGAATCTTCTGGAAATAGATGCGGGTATTTCTTCTTCATCTGATCTTCACGCTCCCAGGTGAACTCAGATCCTCTACGAGCATTCCATCGAACCTTAACAATTGGTATCTTGTTTTGCTTAAGTCTTTTAACCTCACGATCCATTATTTCGACGGGTTCTTCGATGAATTGAAGTTTTTCGTTGATTTGGATTTCATCTAACGGAATAGTGAGATCTTCTTTAGCAAAACATTTCTTCAAATTCGAGACGTGGAAAGTGTTATGTACAGCCGCGAGTTGTTGAGGTAACTCAAGTCGGTAAGCTACTGGTCCGACACGATCAATAATCTTGAATGGTCCAATATACCTTGGATTTAATTTCCCTCGTTTACCAAATCGAACAACGCCTTTCCAAGGTACAACTTTAAGCATGACTATCTCTCCAATTTCAAATTCTATATCTTTTCTTTTAATGTCAGCGTAGCTCTTTTGTCGACTTTGGGCGGTTTTCAACCGTTGTTGAATTTGGATGATCTTCTCGGTAGTTTCTTGTATTATCTCCGGACCCGTAATCTGTCTATCCCCCACTTCACTCCAACAAATCGGAGACCTGCACTTTCTACCATAAAGTGCTTCAAACGGCGCCATCTCAATGCTTGAATGGTAGCTGTTGTTGTAGGAAAATTCTGCTAACGGTAGATGTCGATCCCAACTGTTTCCGAAATCAATAACACATGCTCGTAGCATGTCTTCAAGCGTTTGTATCGTCCTTTCACTCTGCCCATCAGTTTGTGGATGATAGGCAGTACTCATGTCTAGACGAGTTCCTAATGCTTGCTGTAATGTCTGCCAGAATCTTGAAATAAATCTGTCAACCCTATCAGAGATAATAGAGATTGGTATTCCATATCTGGAGACGACTTCCTTCAAATACAGTCGTGCTAACTTCTCCATCTTGTCATCTTCTCTTATTGGCAGGAAGTGTGCTGACTTGGTGAGACGATCAACTATTACCCAAATAGTATGATAACCACTTGCAGTCCTTGGCAATTTAGTAATGAAATCCATGGTAATGTTTTCCCATTTCCATTCTGGGATTTCAGGTTGTTGTAGTAGACCTGATGGTTTCTGATGTTCAGCTTTGACCTTAGAACACGTCAAACATTCTCCTACATATTTAGCAATATTGGCTTTCATACCTAGCCACCAAAAATGTTTCTTAAGATCCTTGTACATCTTCCCCGTTCCAGGATGTATTGAGTATCTGGTTTTATGAGCTTCTCTAAGTACCATTTCTCTCATATCTCCAAATTTTGGTACCCAAATTCTTTCAGCCCTATACCGGGTTCTGTCTTCCCGAATATTAAGATGTTTCTCCGATCCTTTGGGTATTTCATCCTTTAAATTTTCCTCTTTTAAAACTCCTTGTTGCGCCTTCTTTATTTGAGTAGTAAGGTTAGTGTGAATCATTATATTCATAGATTTTACTCGAATGGGTTCTCTGTCCTTTCTGCTCAAGGCGTCGGCTACCACATTTGCCTTCCCCGGGTGGTAACGAATCTCAAAGTCGTAATCATTCAACAATTCAATCCACCTACGCTGCCTCATATTCAGTTGTTTCTGATTAAATATGTGTTGAAGACTTTTGTGGTCGGTATATATAATACTTTTGACCCCATATAAGTAGTGCCTCCAAGTCTTTAATGCAAAAACAACCGCACCTAATTCCAAATCATGCGTCGTATAATTTTGCTCGTGAATCTTCAATTGTCTAGACGCATAAGCAATCACCTTCGTCTGTTGCATTAATACTTTAACGACCGGTCCTAATCCTTCTGGACGGAGTCATCAACAGTTGGTCCCATTGCGATGATCGACTCCAAGTAAGGTCTTTAGTATAAGCTAATGCACAGCGGAAGACTTGATTTGTACCTGAGAATAACATGTTTTAAAACGTCAACATAAAGTTGGTGAGATATATAGGTTTGATGCTAGCAGCGTTATAACTATGGACCACAAGATTTCATATGTAAACATTTTAATAAAAATATTCTAATTGGTTGAGCACTTGGTAACCATACTTAACATTTAATCACGTCGCATATTCCCTTTATTATGAAATCTTACTACACTGTACCAAGTGTAGTCACGAAACGAAGTACTGTGCAACCGTTGAATACTGGTCGTCCAGTCCGGTTGGGGTTGTCAGGCCCGATAGATCTATCAACAGGATTCGCGTTTACAATACCGCTGTAAATATTAGTTACCAAGCTACAGGGAAGTATGCCAGTGGTACAACTCAACGTAGAATATATTTTTCAGTTACTTGTGTCCATAACGTAAAACATAAAATACATGTATTCTCATCCCGAAATATTTAGAGTTTAAAAGTGGGACTATATACTCACCATACTGTATTTTGTAGTAAAAATACATATAACATCATCGAACACGTATAAGGTTGGCCTTCGATTCACGAACCTAAATTAATTACATATCTATTAAAACATATAATGGAAATTACATAAGTTCATTTATTAATATAGATATATATATATATATATTATTTTTATATATTTAGTTATATAGGATTAAATTTTATTTAAAAACATATACATAAATTATATGTTATATATATATATACATATTTATTTTTGTATATATATTTAAAATGATACTTATGATAAAAAGATACTAATTCTAATATTAATGAAACAAAATAATAATTTATATTGTTTTCAAATCAATAATAATAATAATAATAATAATAATAATAATAATAATAATAATAATAATAATAATAATAATAATAATAATAATAATAATAATAATAATAATTGTTATTACTTTGTAATGATGATAATATTAATAATCATAATATTAGTAATAATTTACTTTCCTTAACCATAATAATAATAATAGTTGTTAATTTATATTATTAGTAATTATAATATTCATAATAATAATAATCAATTTAATGATAATAATAATTAGAAATTAAAATAGAATTTTATACCCCTTAAAATCCTTGAGTAAAAAGAATTGCTGAGAATGGGACTCGAACCCGGGACCTCTCGCTTACTGAGAAACACTCCACACCAATTAGCCATATTAGTTTTTGTAACATAATACAAACCCGTTTGTATTTAGTTTATTCTCTGCGGCCCATCAGAATGTGAACCTCGGCCCAACTAAATCTCAACATTACTCGGTCCTATTTAACAAGAAGCCCAAGATCAGTTTTTTTTTTTAAAAAAATAATTTTGTGGTGTCCTTGGTTCGAACCTAGGACCTCACGGTTAACACCCAATTCCTCTAACCATCCGACCATACTTGTTTTTCTAATATAATATGAATCCTAATTATTATAATCTGTTTACTCGTCTCCATCTTCTTCTAAAGTTCAACTAATCGATCCAGAGATTTAAACAATCTAACTTTTCCCAACAATGGTTTAAATATTTTTAAGCAATCGAAAATAATTAATATCGGATGTTTCTATCAAAAGGAAAACAGAAAAAAAAAATATAAGTTTAAAACTGCTACTGCAGTATCGTGTTTTTTTAAAAAAAAGCCAACATCAATTACGAATTTTTGAACGTTTTTGTCGAAAATTCTTAAACAAGATAAGTTCTAAATTGGTCCTAAAACCTTTCTCAAACCCCAATTAGAACAGAAACATAACAACGAACACGAATTTGAGCAAAGAACAATTGTTGATTTTGAAAACCCAAAACTTTGATCTCAAAATTTGAATTCGATATTGAAAATTGGCGTTTAAGATTTTGCATATAGTTTTATTGGAAGATTTCTAATAAAACTGAAATTCTACATTTTTAAAATTTATTTGAAATCGAGCTGTTTGAATTTTGAAGTAAGAACAGAGGAGTTCTTCGTTTTATTTATTTTTTTTTTTTTTAAAAAAAACGAATTGCAGTTAATGATTTATATAGAGTGCAGGTTGAGTGGTGCAGTAACTCCAATTGATCACTATTATCTGTGTTTGACATTTAAAATCGACATCTCACCGAATCCGACATCAAGCACATGAACTTTGAAATTAAAAGAATAAAAATAAAAATTGGATAAGGATGGTTAGAGATTAAAGTTATTGATCGAATATGACACCTAATAATTTTTGTACTGAACTGAACGATCTTATCTGAGGTAGATTCTCTGTATAGGCGTTTTTTTTTTTTTTTTTTTTATTTATTATATTTTTACACTAGTTATTTATATAATATAGATGTATTAGTAAGAATACAATTAATATTATAAAAATACAAATAATTATAATTACAATTGAAATTATAATATTAATCTTAACAAATAATACAAAAAATGTTATTCTTAGTAATGATAATTATATTGATAAACATACTAATAATACATAATAATAATGATATTGCTAATAACAATTATAATTTCAATAAATTTTTATAACAATCAATATTAATAAAACTGCAAATATTGATATTATTAATAATACTGATAATAATTCTAATTGTAATTATCAAAAAAAATTCTTACATATTAACTTTCATATCTTTATGCTTTATATAATAATATTATTAATACATATATTACTATTAATATTGAAAGTAATATAGCAATTATATTTTTATTTGTATGTAAGTTTATTATATTGATATTATATCTTATTAGCTATGTAATATTTTATTATATATCTTATGATAACATTTATTAAATCATAAATATAAACATATATATAGATAATAATATCATATATATATTTATATATAATTATTTTTAATAGTACATGATTATTTTATATTTATCTACACACAATGTTCGTGAATCGTCGAAAACTGTCAAAGGGTAATTGGACATATGAACATAGTTCTAAAGTTTTTGAGACTCAACATTAGGGTTTTTGCTTATCGTATCGGAAATGTATAGAGATTAAGGTTTAAATTTGGTCGGAAATTTCCGGGTCGTTACAAATACACAACCTAGACCTTGCTTTGATGCGTCACAATAAATCACAAAATCATCATTACCTTCAGGTAATGACAATATAGGTGCCGTAGTTAGCTTTTTCTTCAATAACTGAAACGCTTTCTCTTGTTCATCATTCCATTCAAATTTCTTCCCTTTATGCGTTATTGCAGTCAAGGGTTTTGCTATTCTGGAAAAGTCTTGGATGAACCTTCTGTAGTAACCAGCTAGTCCTAAAAACTGGCTTATGTGTTTCGGAGTTTTCGGGGTTTCCCACTTTTCAACAGTTTCTATCTTTGCCGGATCCACCTTAATACCTTCTTTGTTCACTATGTGACCGAGGAATTGAACTTCTTCCAACCAAAATGCACACTTTGAAAACTTATCGTACAATTCTTCCTTCCTCAATACTTCTAACACCTTTCTCAAATGTTCATCGTGTTCTTGGTCATTCTTTGAGTAAATAAGTATGTCATCAATGAAAACAATGACAACTTGTCAAGGTATGGTCCACACACTCAGTTCATAAGGTCCATGAACACAGCTGGTGCATTAGTTAAACCAAACGGCATGACCATAAACTCGTAATGACCGTAACGTGTTCTGAAAGCAGTCTTTGGAATATCATCTTCTTTCACCCGCATTTGATGATACCCGGAACGTAAGTCAATCTTTGAATAAACAGACGAGCCTTGTAGTTGATCAAATAAGTCGTCGATTCTCGGTAGTGGGTAGCGGTTCTTTATGGTAAGTTTGTTCAACTCTCGGTAGTCGATACACAACCTGAATGTACCATCTTTCTTCTTGACAAACAAAACAGGAGCTCCCCACGGTGATGTGCTTGGTCGAATGAAACCACGCTCTAAAAGTTCTTGTAATTGGCTTTGCAGTTCTTTCATCTCGTTGGGTGCGAGTCTGTAAGGAGCACGAGCTATTGGTGCAGCTCCTGGTACAAGATCTATTTAAAATTCTATGGATCGATGTGGGGGTAATCCCGGTAATTCTTTCAGAAATACATCGGGAAATTCGTTTGCAACGGGAACATCATTGATGCTCTTTTCTTCAGTTTGTACTTTCTCGACATGTGCTAGAACAGCATAGCAACCTTTTCTTATTAGTTTTTGTGCCTTCAAATTACTAATAAGATGTAGCTTCGTGTTGCCCTTTTCTCCGTACACCATTAAGGGTTTTCCTTTTTGTCGTATAATGCGAATTGCATTTTTGTAACAAACGATCTCTGCTTTCACTTCTTTCAACCAGTCCATACCGATTATCACATCAAAACTCCCTAACTCTACTGGTATCAAATCAATCTTAAATGTTTCGCTAACCAGTTTAATTTCTCGATTCCGACATATATTATCTGCTGAAATTAATTTACCATTTGCTAATTCGAGTAAAAATTTACTATCCAAAGGCGTCACTGGACAACTTAATTTAGCACAAAAATCTCTACTCATATAGCTTCTATCTGCACCCGAATCAAATAAAACGTAAGAAGATTTATTGTCAATAAGAAACGTACCCGTAACAAGCTCCGGGTCTTCTTGTGCCTCTGTCGCATTAATATTGAAAACTCTTTCGCGGCCTTGTCCATTTGTGTTCTCCTGGTTCGGGCAATTTCTAATAATGTGGCCCGGTTTTCCACATTTATAACAAACTACATTGGCATAACTTGCTCCGACACTACTTGCTCCGCCATTACTCGTTCTGACACTATTTGTTCCTTTCATTCTGTTAACCCCTGGTTCGTAGACCTCACACTTCGCCACACTATGACCATTTCTTTTACACTTGTTGCAAAATTTGGTGCAGAACCCCGAGTGATACTTTTCACACCTTTGGCATAACTGCTTCTGATTGTTGTAGTTGTTGTTGCAGTTATTATTGTTGTTGGGATGATTGTTGTAGTTGTTGTTGTTGTTGTTGTTGTTGTTGGGCCATTTGTTGTAGTTGCGATTGATGTTGCGATTGTTGGGATAATTGTTGCGATTATTGTTGTAATTGCTGTTGTTGTTGTATTGGTGATTCTTATCACCGTTTTCCTCCCATTTTCTTTTGACTTGTTTCACATTGGCCTCTTCAGCAGTCTGTTCTTTAATTCTTTCTTCAATCTGGTTCACTAGTTTGTGAGCCATTCTACATGCCTGTTGTATGGAGGCGGGCTCGTGTGAACTTATATCTTCTTGGATTCTTTCCGGTAATCCTTTCACAAACGCGTCGATCTTCTCTTCCTCATCTTCGAACGCTCCAGGACACAATAGGTACAATTCCGTGAATCGTCTTTCGTATGTGGTAATATCAAATCCTTGGGTTCGTAACCCTCTAAGTTCTGTCTTGAGCTTATTGACCTCGGTTCTGGGACGGTACTTCTCGTTCATCAAGTGCTTGAATGCTGACCACCGTAGTGCGTATGCATCGTCTTGTCCCACTTGCTCTAGATAGGTATTCCACCATGTTAATGCAGAACCTGTGAAGGTATGCGTAGCGTACTTCACTTTGTCCTCTTCAGTACACTTACTTATGGCAAACACCGATTCGACCTTCTCGGTCCACCGTTTCAATCCGATCGGTCCTTCGGTTCCATCAAATTCCAAAGGTTTGCAGGCAGTGAATTCTTTGTAGGTGCATCCTACACGATTTCCTGTACTGCTAGATCCAAGGTTATTGTTGGTATATAGCGCAGCCTGTACTGCGGCTATGTTTGAAGCTAGAAAAGTACGGAATTGCTCTTCATTCATATTCACGGTGTGTCGAGTAGTCGGTGCCATTTCCTTCAAAATAGTCAAATGGAACAAGTTAATCATACAGAATATTAAGAGTAGTTAATAGTATTTCGTAGCATAATATGAACTCATTTATAAAAGCTTTTTCTTCATATTAGCATTTTATATGTTTAAATTCGGGTAGTACCTACCCGTTAAGTTCATACTTAGTAGCTAATATACAATTCAACTACTACAATTCTATATGAAAAACTGATTATAATAATATTTCGCGTTCAAACTTTTACACAATATTTTACAAACTTACAATACCGCTTATTTTACATATAGCATGAAATATAGCACACAATAAATTTGATACAAGATGGTTGTGAAGATAATTCTAGCTAGTACACAAGTCGTTCAGCAAAGGCAATAAAGACACGTAATTCATACGTCCAGAAACAAGTCATGCATTCTGGTTTTACTAGGACTACTTCCCATCCTTGTTCTTGTGGAACATAACCGTTATGGCCGTTGATAAGACAGCGTGTTGTAACGTCGTCAAAGGGACGAGGGTTACGTAATGTCCAACAGTCCCGTAACAATCTAAAAACCTCATTTCTTACCCCAATTACCGACTCCGTCACTTGTGGGAACGTTTTGTTTAATAGTTGTAGCCCGATGTTCTTGTTCTCACTTTGGTGAGAAGCGAACATTACTAATCCGTAAGCATAACATGCTTCTTTATGTTGCATGTTAGCCGCTTTTTCTAAATCACGAAGTCCAATATTCGGATATATTGAGTCAAAATAATTTCTTAACCCATTGCGTAAAATAGCATTTGGGTTCCCCGCAATATATGCGTCAAAGTAAACACATCGTAACTTATGGATTTCCCAATGTGATATCCCCCATCTTTCGAACGAAAGCCTTTTAAAAACCAAGGCATTCTTGGAACGTTCTTCGAATGTCTTACAAACTGATCTCGCCTTAAATAGTTATGCCGAAGAATTCTGACCGACTCCAGACAAGATTTCATCAATCATGTCTCCGGGTAGGTCTCTTAAAATATTGGGTTGTCTATCCATTTTGTGTTTTTATACTGTAAAATAGACAAGAGTTAGATTCATAAAAAAAAAAAATTACTTATTAATACAAGCAATTTTTACATATATCATAAAGCATAAGCACACTATATTACATATATTACACCACACGAATACAACTATCTTATTCCGACTCGGTCGTTTCTTCTTCTTCTGTTTTGGTTCGTTTTGCCAAGTTTCTAGGGATATATGATGTTCCCCTAATACGAGCCGTCGTTTTCCACATTGGTTTAGAAAAACCTGGTGGTTTAGAGGTTCCCGGGTCATTGTTACAACTTAAGGACTTCGGGGGTTGACGATACATATAAAGTTCATCGGGGTTGGAATTAGATTTCTCTATTTTTATGCCCTTTCCCTTATTATTTTCTTTTGCCTTTTTAAATTCAGTCGGGGTAA
Organism: Rutidosis leptorrhynchoides; assembly: GCF_046630445.1. NCBI lineage: Eukaryota > Viridiplantae > Streptophyta > Magnoliopsida > Asterales > Asteraceae > Rutidosis > Rutidosis leptorrhynchoides. The sequence goes on from NC_092338.1 coordinate 289,224,130, forward strand.
TTTCTATAACATCATCGGAATCCGATTCATCGGAGAATTGGTAATCCTCCCAATATTTTGCTTCCTTGGCTGAAACACCATTGACCATAATTAACCTTGGTCGGTTGGTTGAGGATTTTCTTTTACTTAACCGTTTTATTATTTCCCCCACCGGTTCTATTTCTTCATCCAGTTCCGATTCTTCTTCCGGTTCCGATTCTTCTTCCGTTTCCGATTCTTCTTCCGGTTCCTCTTCGGGAACTTGTGAATCAGTCCATGAATCATTCCAATTTACATTTGACTCTTCATTATTATTAGGTGAGTTAATGGGACTTGTTCTAGAGGTAAACATCTATCACATAATATCAAACGCGTTAAGAGATTAATATATCACATAATATTCACATGTTAAAAATATATAGTTTCCAACAAAATTTGTTAAGCAATCATTTTTCAAGTAAACACGGTCGAAGTCCAGACTCACTAATGCATCCTAACAAACTCGATAAGACACACTAATGCAAAATTCTGGTTCTCTAAGACCAACGCTCTGATACCAACTGAAATGTTCCGTTCTTATTGATTAAAAACGTTCCATATTAATTGATTTCGTTGCGAGGTTTTGACCTCTATATGAGACGTTTTTCAAAGACTGCATTCATTTTTAAAACAAACCATAACCTTTATTTCATAAATAAAGGTTTAAAAAGCTTTACGTAGATTATCAAATAATGATAATCTAAAATATCCTGTTTACACATGACCATTACATAATGGTTTACAATACAAATATGTTACATCGAAATCAGTTTCTTGAATGCAGTTTTTACACAATATCATACAAACATGGACTCCAAATCTTGTCCTTATTTTAGTATGCAACAGCGGAAGCTCTTAGTATTCACCTGAGAATAAACATGCTTTAAACGTCAACAAAAATGTTGGTGAGTTATAGGTTTAACCTATATATATTAAATCGTAACAATAGACAACAAGATTTCATATTTCAATACACATCCCATACATAGAGATAAAAATCATTCATATGGTGAACACCTGGTAATCGACATTAACAAGATGCATATATATAAGAATATCCCCATCATTCCGGGACACCCTTCGGATATGATATAAATTTTGAAGTACTAAAGCATCCGGTACTTTGGATGGGGTTTGTTAGGCCCAATAGATCTATCTTTAGGATTCGCGTCAATTAGGGTGTCTGTTCCCTAATTCTTAGATTACCATACTAAAAAGGGGCATATTCGGTTTAATAATCCAGCCATAGAATGTAGTTTTAAGTACTTGTGTCTATTTTGTAAATCATTTATAAAACCTGCATGTATTCTCATCCCAAAAATATTAGATTTTAAAAGTGGGACTATAACTCACTTTCACAGATTTTTACTTCGTCGGGAAGTAAGACTTGGCCACTGGTCGATTCACGAACCTATAACAAATATTTACATATATATCAAAGTATGTTCAAAATATATTTACAACACTTTTAATACATTTTGATGTTTTAAGTTTATTAAGTCAGCTGTCCTCGTTAGTAACCTACAATTAGTTGTCCACAGTTAGATGTACAGAAATAAATTGATAAATATTATCTTGAATCAATCCACGACCCAGTGTATACGTATCTCAGTATTGATCACAACTCAAACTATATATATTTTGGAATCAACCTCAACCCTGTATAGCTAACTCCAACATTCACATATAGAGTGTCTATGGTTGTTCCGAAATATATATAGATGTGTCAACATGATAGGTCGAAACATTGTATACGTGTCTATGGTATCTCAAGATTACATAATATACAATACAAGTTGATTAAATTATGGTTGGAATAGATTTGTTACCAATTTTCACGTAGCTAAAATGAGAAAAATTATTCAATCTTGTTTTACCCATAACTTCTTCATTTTAAATCCGTTTTGAGTGAATCAAATTGCTATGGTTTCATATTGAACTCTATTTTATGAATCTAAACAGAAAAAGTATATGTTTATAGTCAGAAAAATAAGTTACAAGTCGTTTTTGTAAAGGTAGTCATTTCAGTCGAAAGAACGACGTCTAGATGACCATTTTAGAAAACATACTTCCACTTTGAGTTTAACCATAATTTTTGGATATAGTTTCATGTTCATAATAAAAATTATTTTCCCAGAATAACAAATTTTAAATCAAAGTTTATCATAGTTTTTAATTAACTAACCCAAAACAGCCCGCGGTGTTACTACGACGGCGTAAATCCGGTTTTACGGTGTTTTTCGTGTTTCTAGGTTTTAAATCATTAAGTTAGCATATCATATAGATATAGAACATGTGTTTAGTTGATTTTAAAAGTCAAGTTAGAAGGATTAACTTTTATTTGCGAACAAGTTTAGAATTAACTAAACTATGTTCTAGTGATTACAAGTTTAAACCTTCGAATAAGATAGCTTTATATGTATGAATCGAATGATGTTATGAACATCATTACTACCTTAAGTTCCTTGGATAAACCTACTGGAAAAGAGAAAAATGGATCTAGCTTCAACGGATCCTTAGATGGCTCGAAGTTCTTGAAGCAGAATCATGACACGAAAACAAGTTCAAGTAAGATCATCACTTGAAATAAGATTGTTATAGTTATAGAAATTGAACCAAAGTTTGAATATTATTATTACTTTGTATTAGAATGATAACCTACTGTAAGAAACAAAGATTTCTTGAGGTTGGATGATCACCTTACAAGATTGGAAGTGAGCTAGCAAACTTGAAAGTATTCTTGATTTTATGTAACTAGAACTTGTAGAATTTATGAAGAACACTTAGAACTTGAAGATAGAACTTGAGAGAGATCAATTAGATGAAGAAAATTGAAGAATGAAAGTGTTTGTAGGTGTTTTTGGTCGTTGGTGTATGGATTAGATATAAAAGATATGTAATTTTGTTTTCATGTAAATAAGTCATGAATGATTACTCATATTTTTGTAATTTTATGAGATATTTCATGCTAGTTGCCAAATGATGGTTCCCACATGTGTTAGGTGACTCACATGGGCTGCTAAGAGCTGATCATTGGAGTGTATATACCAATAGTACATACATCTAAAAGCTGTGTATTGTACGAGTACGAATACGGGTGCATACGAGTAGAATTGTTGATGAAACTGAACTAGGATGTAATTGTAAGCATTTTTGTTAAGTAGAAGTATTTTGATAAGTGTATGGAAGTCTTTCAAAAGTGTATAAATACATATTAAAAAACTACATGTATATATATTTTAACTGAGTCGTTAAGTCATCGTTAGTCGTTACATGTAAGTGTTGTTTTGAAATCTTTAGGTTAACGATCTTGTTAAATGTTGTTAACCCAATGTTTATAATATCAAATGAGATTTTAAATTATTATATTATCATGATATTATCATGTATGAATATCTCTTAGTATGATATATATACATTAAATGTCTTTACAACGATAATCGTTACATATAAGTCTCGTGTAAAAATCATTAAGTTAGTAGTCTTATTTTTACATATGTAGTTCATTGTTAATATACTTAATGATATGTTTACTTATCATAATATCATGTTAACTATATATATATATGTCATCATATAGTTTTTACAAGTTTTAACGTTCGTGAATCACCGGTCAACTTGGGTGGTCAATTGTCTATATGAAACCCATTTCAATTAATCAAGTCTTAACAAGTTTGATTGCTTAACATGTTGGAAACATTTAATCATGTAAATATCAATCTCAATTAATATATATAACCATGGAAAAGTTCGGGTCACTACAGTACCTACCCGTTAAATAAATTTCGTCCCGAAATTTTAAGCTGTTGAAGGTGTTGACGAATCTTCTGGAAATAGATGCGGGTATTTCTTCTTCATCTGATCTTCACGCTCCCAGGTGAACTCAGGTCCTCTACGAGCATTCCATCGAACCTTAACAATTGGTATCTTGTTTTGCTTAAGTCTTTTAACCTCACGATCCATTATTTCGACGGGTTCTTCGATGAATTGAAGTTTTTCGTTGATTTGGATTTCATCTAACGGAATAGTGAGATCTTCTTTAGCAAAACATTTCTTCAAATTCGAGACGTGGAAAGTGTTATGTACAACCACGAGTTGTTGAGGTAACTCAAGTCGGTAAGCTACTGGTCCGACACGATCAATAATCTTGAATGGTCCAATATACCTTGGATTTAATTTTCCTCGTTTACCAAATCGAACAACGCCTTTCCAAGGTGCAACTTTAAGCATGACCATCTCTCCAATTTCAAATTCTATATCTTTTCTTTTAATGTCAGCGTAGCACTTTTGTCGACTTTGGGCGGTTTTCAACCGTTGTTGAATTTGGATGATCTTCTCGGTAGTTTCTTGTATTATCTCCGGACCCGTAATCTGTCTATCCCCCACTTCACTCCAACAAATCGGAGACCTGCACTTTCTACCATAAAGTGCTTCAAACGGCGCCATCTCAATGCTTGAATGGTAGCTGTTGTTGTACGAAAATTCTGCTAACGGTAGATGTCGATCCCAACTGTTTCCGAAATCAATAACACATGCTCGTAGCATGTCTTCAAGCGTTTGTATCGTCCTTTCACTCTTCCCATCAGTTTGTGGATGATAGGCAGTACTCATGTCTAGACGAGTTCCTAATGCTTGCTGTAATGTCTGCCAGAATCTTGAAATAAATCTGCCATCCCTATCAGAGATAATAGAGATTGGTATTCCATATCTGGAGATGACTTCCTTCAAATCCAGTCGTGCTAACTTCTCCATCTTGTCATCTTCTCTTATTGGCAGGAAGTGTGCTGACTTGGTGAGACAATCAACTATTACCCAAATAGTATCATAACCACTTACAGTCCTTGGCAATTTAGTAATGAAATCCATGGTAATGTTTTCCCATTTCCATTCTGGGATTTCAGGTTGTTGTAGTAGACCTGATGGTTTCTGATGTTCAGCTTTGACCTTAGAACACGTCAAACATTCTCCTACATATTTAGCAATATCTGCTTTCATACCTGGCCACCAAAAATGTTTCTTAAGATCCTTGTACATCTTCCCCGTTCCAGGATGTATTGAGTATCTGGTTTTATGAGCTTCTCTAAGTACCATTTCTCTCATATCTCCAAATTTTGGTACCCAAATTCTTTCAGCCCTATACCGGGTTCCGTCTTCCCGAATATTAAGATGTTTCTCCGATCCTTTAGGTATTTCATCCTTTAAATTTCCCTCTTTTAAAACTCCTTGTTGCGCCTCCTTTATTTGAGTAGTAAGGTTAGTGTGAATCATTATATTCATAGATTTTACTCGAATGGGTTCTCTGTCCTTTCTGCTCAAGGCGTCGGCTACCACATTTGCCTTCCCCGGGTGGTAACGAATCTTAAAGTCGTAATCATTCAACAATTCAATCCACCTACGCTGCCTCATATTCAGTTGTTTCTGATTAAATATGTGTTGAAGACTTTTGTGGTCGGTATATATAATACTTTTGACCCCATATAAGTAGTGCCTCCAAGTCTTTAATGCAAAAACAACCGCACCTAATTCCAAATCATGCGTCGTATAATTTTGCTCGTGAATCTTCAATTGTCTAGACGCATAAGCAATCACCTTCGTCCGTTGCATTAATACACAACCGAGACCTTGCTTTGATGCGTCACAATAAATCACAAAATCATCATTACCTTCAGGCAATGACAATATAGGTGCCGTAGTACTTAGTTACTTAACTTGATCCTCGAATGCTTTTACGACCGTTAATGTCATTTGACGTTGAGAACGAGCTATATGTTTTGGTACACGTTTAACTTTGGTCATAATTGAAATATTACGACTACGAAATACTAATTTTTATTTTCTAATAACAATTACTTGGGCTTTTGGTTGCTTAATTATGCTTAGTAATTTACTTATGCTCACTAGTTAGTCTTGTTGGACTTTCTACCTTGTTGGACTCAAGACCACCCTACTCTAGCTAATGGACTACTTAATTAGCCCAATTTTAATAAGTTTATGACCCATATAAATGTAAGAAAAATATCCATTTATTAGAGGGAACATACTAGCATTTTTGTTAACCATAATCACAATTGTTGCATGGGATCCCAACATAAGCACCAACTTTAGACAACCATTAACCAAAAAGCAAAAGTTTGTCCCCCTTGTCCCCCCCATAACCTACGGCCACCACCACCCTTGCCACCCCATCACCTCCTATAAATACCATGCTAATTCCTTACATTTCACACTTGATCTCATTCACATTTCACACACTTACTCTCTTATTCTCTCTCTAATCTTTCTCACTCTAAAAATTTTAAGTTTCAAGTTTTATTCTTCTTCTCTTCTTCTTGTAGTCGACATCATCATCATCATGTGGAGATCTAGCTTTTTAGCTTTTTGATCTTGTTATATCTTGTAGATTCAAACTTGGGTTTGAATCCTTCAAGAACATGAAATATTTAAGCTTTCTAGCTTTGAATCTTCATTTACTTGTTAGATCTAGCTTATGATTTCTTTATTTTGTTATAAAGATCAAAACTTGTGTTTATGATCTTCATGTAACTTGAAGATCTAGTCTTTTGCTTTAAGGATCTTCAAGAACATTAAAGATCCAAGCTTTCTAGCTTAGGGTTTCATTATTTTGTTAAAGATCTTAGTTTTTTAGCTTATGGTCTCATTACTTTTACTAGATCTTAGCTTTCTAGCTTATGGTCTCATTAATCTTGTAAAGATCCAAGCTTTCTAGCTTAGGGTTTTCTTAATACTTGAGATCTAAGTTATTATTGTAGATCTCACTTAATTGGAACCTTTTTGTGTTTGTTGTGATGATAAAGATCAAGTCTTCATCATCACATATGATGAAGATGCATAAACTTGTGTAAAAAGGACAAAAGTTGAAGCTTTATTGGGTTTATGCAATAAAGAGGCAATCTTGATGTTCAAAACTTGTAGAATGATAGATTTTACTCTTAGTTGTGTGTTGATGGTTGAAACTTGGTCAAAGTGATGCTAAAACATGAAAGAGTTGTACACTTGAAGCTTACACGCATCAAAGATGAGAACTGTGATGAGCATCAAGCACCAAGAAACCCACCGGAGCACTTGTTTGCTGTTTTTCGGGGTTTGATCAGACTCCTGGACTTCTGGAAAATTATTTTTCAGATATTTCATTTCGAGTAGATGACTTTTCGTTTAGGCCTCGCCTAAATCCGATATACGGTTTAGGATTTATAGCCTTCCGAAAGTCACTACGCCTTTGTAACGACATGCTGAAATTTCTGACCTACTCGCACTTAAACCGTCGCCACGGTCAAATGAAGATGAGTTAGGTTCTGAAAATTTGATAGCGGTTAGAGGACTCACATACAGATCCTTGGCCACTAACCACGCGTCTTTTCGTTTTGTATAGAGGTCGTAGCGGCTGTCCGAAGTCAGCCTTTTGTTTCGATCTCTATTCATGTTGAAAACTTACTTTATCTTTTACGAATGATGATGACGATGATGATGCTTAGGACTTTACTTACATAATTTTAAACCTTTTGGGACAAAATACTGACTTAGTGACCTTTGACTTAGGTTGACGACCTTTCAGACCGACTTACTACCTGCATACTTTTCGTATCGACTTTTACTGCTTATTCACTGTAAGTTATAGCTTCCCTTTTTACTTTACTATTTTTGGGACTGAGAATACATGCACTTTTTATGTTTTACATACTAGACACGAGTACTTAAACTTTACATATGTGTGGGTTATATAACGGCACAAAGATTCCCCTTAGCACAGTAACGTTTAATCATTGGTTTTTGAACCGGTGAATGCGAATATTAGATATGGATCCATAGGGTTTGACATCCCCACTCGGGCTAGTCGCGCTAGCATTTAACGGGTGTTTGATACTTCGAGGACATACGCACTCGCCAAATGTACTTTTAGAGGGTATTACTATTACGTTAAGTTAGTTACCGGGTGCCCACGGATAAGCATATACTTTTCATACTATTTTGAATACAAAATCTCGTGGTCTACATTACATTACTGAATACAAACTATAGCTCACCAACATTCGTGTTGACTTTTAAGCGTGTATTTCTCAAGTGCTTAGACGTTGTTGCTTCCGCTATTAGACTTGCTGTCTTGGTGTTATAGACTTGCTGTTACAGACTCGCTGTGTTAGACTTCCGCTGCATTACTTAGAGATGTCTCAATCATGGAACTTTAATCTTGCATTCACCACTTATGTTATTTGAATAATGGCTTGTAACGACATTTGTGTCATGTTATCTTTTGTAAAACGTTACCCTTTTTGAATGCAAAACTTGTTTTAAAACAGCATGTAGTATTGTACCGTGTAATGGACCTGTTGTTGACGATTCGTACATGATGGTTTTGTACGGGGCGTCACAATTTTATGGGGTCCTTCATTGAAATTTAGTGGTGTCATATACAATTTAAAGGGTTATTTATACTAAAAATTTTTAAATTAGTGGTGTCCTGTGACCACACGGATATATACATAAACTCGCCACGGACAGTAACACATTTCATGACACTAAATAAACCAACACAAACTACATCTCATTTATCCCAAACTAAAATTCTATACTATGTGAGCACAATTTATGGCAAATCTAAAGTTCGTTCCAATGATAGTTATAGCGAAGCAAGATTGTAAACTAAGTAAAGTTAAACTAGAATAGACTAGAAATAGAGAAAGTACGAAATTGTGTGTTTTGGCTATTTAATGATTAGGCGAATCACAAGATAGAATTAAAGTAAAACAATATTTATAGCTTTTTGGTTTATAGAAAACTGAATTAAACAAATGAAAACAGTTGTATCAAATAAGAACAAATGTTCGCCTAGACTTTTTACACCTAGTGCTAGACTGCTGGATGCGTTTGAATTAAGATCTAATTGTCAACTAACGTATGTCAATTATCTAATCAGTCCAACTGGAATTTCCCAGTGCAGACACTTCAATCAGGATTACACAGCACGAAATTTCCCGTTACTTAAGACCTCCCAAGTGTGATTAAATATCTCAACTGAGATGAAGACTCGAATTGTGACTCTACTTTCGTAGTCATCAACAATCACTCCAACTCTCGTTGTGTATGATTCACCCCTATATTGGCTAGCATGTTGAATTCAATTTTCTATGGTCTCCGATTAGGCAATTAACTAGTTAAGACAAATCAATCAAAAATGTATCTATGAACTCTCGTCCTATCAAACAAACACACAATCAATTGAATCGAATAGACAAGTTTCAATAAGAATTGTTCTTTTACTCAAACCTCAAATTATCATACGAAAGTAAAACAACTGATAAAAGTTACATCCAACACATAAGTTTATTAATCTAGACCAAACTTGAGAATCATTCATGAGCGTTAACCTTAACTGACTCACTTCTTTTTAATAACTTTCTAACCAACTAACAACATGGCAATTACTTTTTTGAAATAAATTGAAATCTTAATTATTAAAAACGAAATCGGAAGTAGCAGATCGATTCAGATACTACTTGAAAGTTGAAATTGATTCAAATGCTACAACTTACTGACACTTTCTAGCAAATACATGACAATACTAACTTTTCAACAATCAAACACGTTGCTCCCTTCTCTTGTTTCTCCTACATCATTTCTATCTTGGTAGGAGTAGCCCCAATCACACTTTCTGGAAGTTTGTTAGAATTCACCAATGTCTTGTTATGATTTATTAGTGGGCTTTGTGAAAATTATTTTATTTAAGAAAATTAAAGCAAAGATATATACAGGAGTTCATATAAGTTTATTGAAAAGGTAGTCTTTAATTTTTAGTAGGAGCACAAGTGATTGAGTATAAAAAATATCTTTACTGTATGAGCTCACCGAACTGTGGTTTACTTTGCGATGAACCAAAAAATAAGTGGAATATTTTACTTTCTGGCAAGGGTTTTAGGAAGAAGAAGTTGCGCTATTTTTTGAATCCTGTAAAAATAAAAATGTTACCTAGTAATAATAAAAGAAAAATAAAACACATAGGAAGAGAAAGAGACAAATAAACAAGTGAGATGGGGACGTCTTCAAAGAGAGATGGGGAAGGGACGTCGAAAATGGGAGAGACAATACTATTAGTTAAAAGCAATTACTACAAAGGGTATTTTGGGAAGTACAACATAATGTTAGTGAATTTATAAAAATATGATGTGGAACTATCACTACCTCTTGATCTATTTGTCATTTTGGTCTTATAACGGCTTTTCATCTTTTTCTAAAAGTATTACTGTTTTATTAATGACAAAATTACTCATTTCGTCCCTGTATTTTCAACTTTTTCCCCGTTTCATCTTCGTGTTTTATTTTTTTGCCTTTTTCATCCTTAAAAGCATTTTAAAGTCCCAATTTCATTCATCACCCTAACGAAAGTTAACGGAGTCCGTTAAAACTATTCACATGAAATATCCACGTAATCTTCAACTAATTAAACTACAAAAATCAATTCATTCTTCATCTTATGAATTAAGTGGACTTTAATTGATAGTGGATATATCTTTTGAACGGCAACACAGACAACCTCTCGAATTAGTTTTTTTTATATACAAAATAATGACATTTTTTAACATACTTTGGAAGGTTTAACCTCAAGTACAATAGTCTGATAAACACTAAATATGCATCAAACCGAAAGAACGTACAGTTTTAATGTAGTTCTCCAATTCTTTACTTATTCCCTCCCGTTTTCATCTTAAAAACATTGAAGATATTGTTCGTGTGTGTGAAAAATGCCATTATTTTACATAACATATAAAAATCACTCTCTACACCAACACGCTTACGATACTATATTTTTTGTAACGATAGAAAATGATAAAACCAAAACAAAAAAAGAAAGATAAAATGTTGGTCCCTTAGATAACAACAGGAGTATTGTATAGGGGGGTGAATACAATTCTTTTTGCTTAAACACGTTATATAGTAGTTAAGTGTATTTAGACAGATAATTAAATAAGAGTTTTGGGTAATTTTCAACGTTATTCTTTTATTGATATAAATCTCAAAGAATTACAACTGTTCAATGACAGAATAAACAGTTGGTTGATACAGATTACGCCTAAGTTAAGCTAAAGAAGATATCTTAAAGCTATTACACGTTTGGACTCTATTCAATAAACCCATACCACTAAAAATTACAATAGTGGAAAACATCTATTTATAGGAGTCCTATTATCCATGTAATTGATCTATTGTTCATTGGTACATAGGATGTCTGTACTTGTGCAGACAACATCATCAAAGAGCGTGCTCTCTTTCTTTCATCTTTGGTAGCTATTTGCAGGAACACCCCAATTCGGTTTGGCACTACTATTTGAATAAACAAATAGAATGTTGGTTTTCATAGGCGTTGACAAAGTATTAACACATGTCTGCACATGCGTTAAACTTCTGCATTCCCACGTGGTCTTGTAAGGTCACTTGTCAGCCGCCGACACGTGTCATTTTCTGTTCAACTTTATCTTTGACTGCTGTTGAATAGTACAATTAATGTAGACCACACAGAAAACTATTATGCTTGTAATGGAGCATAATTGTCTAAGTGTTGTATGCTGCTACCATCTATACTAGTTCTTCTACGGGTTCACTTGATCTTTATAATTTGCCGGGCACACATCCCGTGCTGGTTGAAGAATACTGTCTACCTTGTGCTGGTAGACCAGGCAACATACTGGTACACTTGACATAGCAACAAATGATGTCTATACATGAATAAACCTATGGTGGCTGCACATAACATCTTAGTATACATAATTGCCGTTTTGTTATAATTAAATCCTTAATCATTTTGGAGACTCAACAATCTCCCTTTATTTGATGATGACAAAACCTCTGACTTGTAAAGAAAACACTAAAGACAGCACTAGAGACTTAAAGTAAAATAAGCAGTGATGTTGTTCCTTTTAGGTTTATTTTCTGAGATCTTTTGCTGAGTTATCTATATCTTATAAATTGATATGACTTTGAAGATTAACTCATTTTCACATTCATCATATAAATATATACAATAATTACAAGGCATACAATGAATATGAACCATTACAAAAGATACATTTAAACAATAGAAGGCTATCTTTCTTTATCTTTCTCCTTTTGCCTTTCTTCTTCAGATATCCCTTCTTCTTTGACCTTCTAGGCTTCAGGAAACAATACAGGCAAGTCTTCAGGCTTGAAAGGTTCAATTTTTTTTGGAATGATGATTGGATCTCTTCTGAATGGACCACCAGCAGATTTCTTCTTCTTCTTCTTCTTCTTCTTCTTTTTGGATAGTTCATCATCTACATTCACTACTGGTGCATTACCATGCTTAGCTGCCTTTATAAATAGATCTTGTAATTCAGGGAGCAGTAACCTCATGAGATCACTATCTCTTTTGCCAATAAATAAATCATCATATCCATCCATTCATGAAAACCAAACAGTCTCAGATCTTTGAATTTAACTTTTTCATGGACATTGTTGTCTCTACTGATGCTAAAAGATCTATTTATTCCCTTGTGACACTTGATGATTTTACCAGGATTAGCTCTACGTGTCATTACATCAACATATTTGCTTCTGAGATGCTTATCAGTCAAGGCCCTTGTACATACAACCACTTGTGGACTCACTTCTGGTGCTTTTTCAGTAGCTTCAATTTTGTCCAAGGCCTTGTCCTGTGCCTTAATGATGGCTTTTGCTAATTTAATTGATTTTGCAGCTTGAGCTCTATCAGCAACCAATCTTTCTTCTTATTCCTGAAGCCTTAATCTTTCAAGATACTTAACATTATCTTTTGCTTGTTTTTTCAGTTGAACACTTAGGACATATTCATTCATTGTGATGTTCAAGGAACGTGCTGAGTGAATCAACTGCCTACCTTCATCAAAAGTCATGAGGTTGTAGTATTGTTCCAAATCCATTCCCAATTGTACAGCTTCATAGAATAGTGCCTTCTCCTGATCAGTATGGAATCTCTGGCCACTGTTTTTCAGATATACACCAACATCAAGGTTTAATTCAGGAGCACAATGTAGAACTACTGATCAAGAGGATGATACAACATATTGATTTGACGAATACTCTCAGCTCTTCTGGCTTCTACCCTGCTTAGCCAGTAATTTATAGCCTGTGAGCTTCCCTTTTATCTGGATTCATTCTTTTAGGATTAGACATTTTGTGTACAACTGGGTCATCTTCCCAAGTAGTATGCTTGTCATCTTTCTTTGGGGAAGATGGAGGATATGAATAAGGTAGTTCTGCTACACTAGAAGGACCTACTGGTTCATAGTGATGAAGATCACCCAGTGTCCTATTAAAGTCAGCACGAAAGACTGCAGGTAGAGGAGATAAGACAAAATTAGAATCACCATTACCCAGACAGCAAAGTTAGCAGCAGAAGAACCCTCATCAGTATTAGCACCCAGCTCATCATCCTTTGATGGGTCTTTAACACTTCTTTCACCCAGCAGCACAATTCTGGCTGGGTCTTCAATCACATCACTCCTTGCAATGTCTTCACTACCGGCTGACTGATTAGTATCAGCTGGTACAACACTTGCCACAGTGCTTTCATCAGCTGCCTCGTATAAGGGTTCCTTTATTAGGGGCTGGTTATCTCTAGGAGCAGATTTCACCCTTTGTTTATCAATTGGTTTGGATTCAGCTGATGGTTCTTGTGTTAGCACTGGTTCTTGTGTGGGCAAGAGGGGAGTTAAAGCAAGTTACTCCCCCTCAGTAGCAGATAGATTTGTCTCTACTAGCTTCTCTTAATCATCAGAAAGATGAATAACATCTGCTGGTGGTGCTGGAGTTGCTGGCTATCTTGGAATTACTGATTGAGCTAGTTTGCTGGTTTGCATTCCAGCAGCCATCCATTGCAAGAACACATCTGTTTTCTCCTTTTTGGATCTACTAAATTGCAAGTACTTTTATAGTCCTTCAACAGTGATGTTCCTTATCCTTTCAGCTCTCTCAGCATACAACTTAGCCTTCTTTTTGTCGAACTTAACCATGAACTTAGCATCTCTTTTTCTTTAAGCCTTTTTAAATTGATTGATGCCAAGACTCTAGTTGTGAATATCTAGTAGTTCTTTAGAGAGACCCCTGCGATATTCAATTTTCTTCTTCTTCTTTTCAGCATAAGCCTCAAACCTGATATTGAAGGCATCATTGAGTTCCTGCTGTCTCTTCTGATGTCTCTTTAAATTTCTTTTCAGCTTTCTTTCAATGGTTTGAGAAACAACATAAGATTCAGCAAGCTCAGAAGCAACAATAGCTTTACTGGTCTTACTGCCAGAACCATTATCATCAGCAGATGTGTCAGGCATATTGGGTTGAGATTCACCAGCACCCCTTACACCTGCCTCAGTATGAGCGTTGCTGAGCTTAGGCCAGTATTCCCTTGATCAGTACATCACCATCACCATCTCTTTTCTACTTCTTAGGAGCCTTTTCATGCTCATGCTATCCCTCAGATTGTTTTTTTTTTTTTTTTTTATTTCCTTCTTTGATTTATTCTCCCCCTTTTTATCATCAGCAGGGTTAGAAGTAGAGCCAGGGGGAAAAATTACCTCAAGATCACCATCAGAATCAGGTAGTGACTAGGCAAAGTTATTCCAGTTAGCATCAGCAGGAGACATTTTAGAACATGGATCAACACCATGTTGTTAGAGACAGAGATTAGATGTTCTAACCTCATTTCTAGCCACACCCATGGAAATTTTGTCAACATTAGTTCGAACATCAGAATGAAGTTCAGCCATTCAGTGTAGAGTCTCAACAAGATGAAGATAAGCAGAAACACGAACCATGTTAGCAATCTGCTGTTCATAATTTTCAAGCCTCTCCTCAAGCACCCTGTTTTCTTCATTGAGAGCGTGAACCTTTGATATTTCTAGATCCAACTCCTCCCGAAGTTTGGTAAGATGAGCAGCATATTCATTATGAGAAAGAATGCATTGATTAAGTGCATCATTTTGTTCATGGTGTCTCCTGATTGCATCAACTGCAAGATTAACAAAGGCATTGGTCTGACGCAGCTGTGCTTCAATAGCAGAAGTGGTGATATTACCAGCAAGCATAAGTGCTTCACCCACAGAGTCAACCACAATCTTTTTAATAGTTTCTTGCATAGCTGGTGCGATTTTGGCAAAAGTACGGAAGACAACAAGAGTAGATAACCCTTCTATCTCAACAACATCTACCCCACTGGGTGGTGGTGGTGTTGGAGTAATAAATTGAATAGGAGTACCATTGTAGGGTGGTGGAGGTAGAAGGTCATCATCAGACTCATCACCATTTCACCATCATATTTACCTTCACCCGAAGGCTTAGAAACACTAGTATCCTTATCAGCAGAGTCAGCATCATCAGCTTCAAGATCCATTGGTTTATCTTTAGAACCAGTAGCATTATCAGAAACTATTGGCTCGTCCTTACCAGTACCTTTATCGGCATCACCATCAGAAGAAGAAGATGATGATAAGTAAGAAGCTGATGAGTCAGAACAAATCAGGAACATCTTCTATAGTGACCTTTCCAGCATTCTGATCAAGCTGGAACTGAGAGGCCTCCAATGTCAGGCCATGGAGAAGCAGCAGGAGGCATACCAAAATAGTGATAGTATGGCTGCTCATTGATATTGTCAATTGTAGCCAGCCTCTCAAACACTTCTTTCCAAGCTGGTACATCCAGCTGTTGAACAAATTCTACCAACTCCTCATCAGGTAGTTTGCTAACTACAGCCAGGGCACTTTGGGGATCGATTGTTAGCTGATCAACCAGTAATGCAATTTTTGGAGAACTGGTTACTCGCTTGTAAAAAACTTGGGAACAACCTCATCTGGATCTAGTACTCTAGGAACAAACTCTGGCTTTTGTGCAGTAGCAGTACCTTGAGAAGATTCAGCTTTAACGGTAGTTTCAGTACCAACATCCACACTTGCATCCTGTGTACCAGCAGTAATTGGTTGATCATCAGTACCCTTAGACTCAGTATATAGTGCCACATCCGAAGCAGTACCATGACCAGCAGCATCCTGAGAAAACGAATCCTAGAGAACAGTAGCATCAGCATCCAGGGCACCACCAACAATAGTTGTATCAACAACCTTATCAGCAACTACATCATCAGCAGTAGTTAGGTCATCAGTACTGGGAACAATTATAGGAATGATTGTTTCATTAGCAGTTGTCATCTCCTCATCATCAACAGAATCAGTTGGGCCAGCACCAACATTCTCAGCAGTACCAGCAGAGGCAGTCTCTTCAAGTACACCAGCTTTGATGCCCTATACAATTTGAACATCCGAAACAATGGAACATTTTATGTTAGCAAAAGTAGAACCAAATAAATTTGACTCAACAATTGCATATAATGTTGGTTTCTGGGGACAAACTGATGTTTTAGTCAGCCCTTAGATTAAGACAGAGTGTCGTGTCTGTAAGTGCAGTTGTGACTCTACTGACTCATTGGCAACACATGATGACTCAGATTGTATAAGAGTTTTGTCTAGTTTAGATAGATTAGTGTGAATCTTATCATGATCCAAGTTGCAACTGGGATATGTAGTAGCCTGAGCTGATTCAACATGATGAGGAGCCAGCTCAAGTCTACTTTGTGTGACAAGGATGTTCTCTGCTGGTTGTGCTGTTAGTGGAGGATATTTCTTGTAGTATGTTTTTGAAAAATTGGGATGTTCCTGGTTAAAGGAATATGGTTTTCTATTCCTCTTAACATTAGTTTTAAAACCAGACAGCTTTGGAGCAAAGATATTACCTTTGGCACCATTTTCAATTATGTCAGTAGATAAAATGTTTTGAATCATGTTAGTGATTGCTGCTGATTGGTCTAGAGACGCACCATGTTCCATAGCCAACTCCTTTTTAGGAACAACAGTTTAGACTGGTGCTTTCTCACGTTTGGCATGCTTAGAGCTAGCTTTTGAATGTTTATATTTGCCTGTTACCAAGAAATGGATGAGCAACGGATTCCAAAACTAGAAGTGGGTAGTCAGTATATAAGACTAGGGTTATTCTCTCTTATCAGAGAGCACTAGATTCTAATACAACTACTGCTTTACCAGTTTCTGCGACGGTGGCTGTTCCAGTTGTAGTAGCTGGCTTTCTCTTGTATGTAGCTGGCTTACGCCGAGATCCCTCCCCTTCAACTAGTGCGATACCAGAGGCAGTCGATAGGATAGCTTCACCCTTAGCAGGTAGGTACTGGAGCATTGCTGGTGACAGACCAGTATGTGGAGTGCTGGTGCTTCTTTTTGCATCCTCCTTGTTTCAATTTTAGGTCAATTGAGGGATCAGTGATGCTCCCATAGCCATCACCCAGTTCACTTTCAAAGACAAGACTTAAAAATCTTGAAAAGGGGATCAATTCACTTCTTGTTGGTGCAATCACCATTTCCCTTAACCTTGTATTGATTTCAGCAGTATAGTCTATGTTTCTGTTGAAAATTAGCCCATGACCAATCTTTAGCTCAAAGTTAGAGCATTGGTCAAAGCTGCCAGATTTTTGACTCATATACTGAGTCAGTACACCAAAGAAGTAATTCCACAGAGGTGGCATGTTCTTCCTCAACAGGCTGTGAGCAGTAACTCCTCCCTCATAGTTAATGAACCCTAACACCTCCCTCCTAAACTCATCACTCGTCGGAGAGTCAAACAAATGGTCCTGCTGGCAGTTAAAGAGCTCGACGGAGATCCTCTACAGTGATTGAACAAGCTTGGGTTTCAGTCACCATGCCTCTAATGCATGGAACACCCTTTGTAGTGGTGGCAAGCATTGCCATGTACTAGAATCTGCCAAGACAGGGAGGGTAAAATCAAGAAGGGACACCTAGAACAGATATGGCAATTGGTGAGTGCCTCAGATACTCGATAATGGACTCATAGCCCAAATTGGCCTTTGATTTTGGAATTGAGAGGGAGTGAGCAACATTGCCTCTTGATAGGCGAATTTGATCATGAGCAGGGGCAGGTTCAGCCCTAACTAGGTTTGGGTGAAGAGAAAATAGAGCTTGAGGTTGGGGTTCCTCTTGCTACTGTTGGTGTGGTTCATCTTACTGGTGTGGTTGTTGTGGCTGTTGTTCCTCCGATTGGTTCTGGATGGGTTGTTGTTGTTGTTCTGCCAATGTTGAAGATAAAGATGAATGTTTGAAGATTTGGGAATTTGAGAGAAAAATAAGTGATTTTGAATGTTAAATAATCCAAGGGTAAAATGGAAAGTGAATCACCCTATTTAACCAAACGGATTGGCTGAAAAAGTGCAGGAGAGAGAAACTACAACTGTCATCTGCAGGCGCGTGCGCAGAGTTGACAGGCTGGCACATTTTCGAGGTGAATAAAACTGTTGATATGACGTTTAACCGGCTTGGAAACTCATGACTCCTATTAGGCATTAAACGCAGTAGTTTTTAATTCAAATTTGAGAAGTTAAAACCACAAGATATTTTCTGTAGTAAATACAAAAATTCTTTTGTTACATTTAATTTGTCGTGAATTTAATTTAAATCATTGGAATTAAATGAGGTCCATTTAAAGGTATCAATTTAATATTGTGAGCAATTTACTACTTCTTTTTACAAACTTTGACCAATTAAAAGACTTTGTCATGCTGGGTGGTCAACATACAGGCGGTAGACAACAAAGTATGTCATACTGGTTTGCCCTATATGTTGTGGAACCAACACAACAACAAATTTGTCTTTTATTTTAAAATTCCAGTATACCCAGCTCAGAGATGAGATAAGTAAATCGTTTCTCATCTAAGGGCTTTGTGAATAGATCTGCTAGCTGTTGATCAGTTGATATGAAGTGCAGCTCCACATTTCCTTTTTGAACATGATCCATTATGAAGTGGTATTGAGCATCAATATGCTTGGTCCTTGAGTGCATCACAGGATTGTTGGTAATGGCAATGGTACCGGTGTTGTCACAGTAGATTGGAGGTTTTGTAAAGTTAACACCATAGTCCTTTAGCTAACTTTGCATCCATAGTACTTGAGCAGTACAGCTACAAGCAGAAACATATTCTGCTTCAGCAGTAGATGTGGATACGATATTTTATTTTTTGCTGGTCCAGCTGACTAGCCTGCCACCAAGTAACTGGAAACCACCAGTAGTACCTTTTCTGTCTATTTTATAACCTGCAAAGTCTGTGTTGGTTAAGATTCAAATCATAATATTCAAAGATTAATCACTTTGTTTTGATGATGACACACAAGAGCTAAGTAGTTAATCATATGTAGGACGACATGAGTTCATAAGCCTAAACTATCTCTAGCAAAAGACCAATACATAAGTAATTATCTTGGTGAAAATTCTACACGGCTGAACTACGGTCGACCGTGAAACTAACCGTGTATGTCCTGTTTACCAACGAATCCAAGTTTTTCTAAAACTGTCAATATGCGGCTCACCTCACGGACGACCGCATCTCGACCGCAGTTTTCTCTGTTACCAAAATCATCCACTTTAAGTTAGACTACTTTGAGGCATCTATAATTTTCAAAACCTTTTTAAACAAACTTATAATAGTTGCCCTTTTTGATCTCAAAAGAGTTTTGAACCAAAAGATGTTAATTTTTACTAATCACACCTAATGACATCTTAATGACATTTTAAGCTTGATTTAGACTAAAACACTCAAGTGTTATATCCCTTTATCCTAATACATAGTGTCATACTAATAATGGTCATTAAAGTCCCAATTAAAGAGTTGCTCTCCCATTAGTTATATGAATCATTATTTGTATGAAGATGTAATTAGTTCAAGTCTAGTCAAGTTGTAACAAGAATCATTATGTTCAAACTAGATTCAAACTAGTTCATTTAAGTTGTAACAATGTTCCAAAAGTCAATATACTTCCATTAGCAAGATGACAAGCAATTAAGAAAGGTTGATGAAGTTTTTGGAAGATAATGGTTTGTCATGAGACAAAATTCTGCAATTGCCTCTTTTGTTAATCAATGACAAATGGTCAAAGATTGAAGACCTTCTTCTTTGATGGACATGTCAACTTCCATGCTTATGTCCAAAAAAAAGGGGTAATGGGGATAATTTCAGAAGTAATTGGTCTTTAGTTGCAGCTATTCAACAAGGGAAAATGACAATTTTTAAAGGACAAAAACGGCCATAAGAATCAGATGTCAGAGGTATACGGTCGAACCACAGTCGACCGTGCAGCGAGCCGTATAGCTTCCAGGCAGATTTCTCTTTCCTATAAAAGCCAAGCCTTGAAGCATTTGAAGACTCACCTCTTGTACTCATATTTTCTCATACTTACTGATATCATTCTTATAATTAAATTGTAATCTTTTGGAGTGATTCTAGCAAGAGTACTTGTAAGCTTAAAGTTATAAGTTTACTTGTAAACTATCTTCTTAAAGGGATATAGAGGATAGTTGTGTTTTCACTAGGGTAGTTCATTAGGATCTTGTGGTAAGAGCTATAGGTGTTTGTGAAGTCTTTAAAGGGACGTAAGATTTCACAAGTTGTGGCTTATCGAAGTACTAGTGTTGTATCCGGACACTCCACCGAGTTTGGAGTATCATAGTGAAGAAAAATCTCAATTCGTAGAATTGAGGAGTGGATTAAGGAAGATTAGTTAACATCTTCCCGAACCACTATAAATCATTGTGTTTGTTCTCTCTTCCCTTATCTTTTGTGTTGATGCATTTTATGTAAGCCCCTAGACATCTAACCTACGTCCATTGCTGGTACTTCAGTTTATGGGATACCATGATCGCTCGTTATTATCATATCTGTGTTTGTATGTGGTTACAGGTACTGCAAGAACGCGATATAGATGTTTGACTATGTTAGACTTAGTCAGACGTGCGAGTGAAGTCTCACTCGTACGGCTGACAGGCTCATACGCACGGTTGATGCTGGGCTAAGTCACTATTATAACCTAAATGAGAAGACACGAGTGAGTGATCACCCGTACGCCTGATGAAGCCAACTCGTACGTGTGATGGATGACTCGTACCAGTGAGTCAACAGCTGGGCTATATAAATGTTATGTTCTTCATTTTAGTTTAAGCCTCACACACACACACACACCACTCAGATCTGGTAACCCTAATCTGATTCTCTCTCAACCCAAATCACTCCAGTAATGAATAATAGCTCTAGGCATTAATCTAATCACACAATCCTTGTTGTGGTTTGACTAATTTATTCCCAAAAAGCTCCTCATATTCACTAGTTATAGTTTGATTCACTAATTCCGTCTTTGTGTGAATTAAACCTGTTGATTTCGAAGTTCCTAGTCATGTTTCATCATTGGTATCTGAAATGCCCCATTCATATTAATTATAAACGTTTCATATTAATTGGTTTCTTTGCGAGGTTTTGACCTCTATATGAGACATTTTTCAAATCTTGCATTCGTTTTTAAAAACAACCATAACCTTTATTATTGAATAAAGGTCTTAATGACATAATTTAGATTATCTATCAAAGACAATCTCCTCAAATAAATAAGTTTTTACACAACCCATTACAATATGATCAAATATATTACAACAAATACTCCGAATGCAAGTTTAAACAATATAAACAATTATGCCGACTCCAAATCTTGACCTTGGGTTGGCATACGACAGCGGAAGCATTTTTTTAATATTCACCTGAGAATAAACATGCTTAAAACGTCAACAAAAATGTTGGTGAGTCATAGGTTTAATTTCTATATAATAGTCATAACATTTAATAAGCCACAAGATTTCATTTAATTAAATGCGCATGATCATTACAACTGCAAAAATCATTCATATGATGAGTCGCCTGGTAACCGACCTTAACATAGAGCGCTTAAGATATCTGGCATCATACATTCCACTATTCAAATGTATGATAAGAAACCTTCGAAGTACTAAAGCATTTCCACTATTCGAAA
The DNA here is from genome assembly GCF_046630445.1 of Rutidosis leptorrhynchoides. Taxonomy (NCBI): domain Eukaryota; kingdom Viridiplantae; phylum Streptophyta; class Magnoliopsida; order Asterales; family Asteraceae; genus Rutidosis; species Rutidosis leptorrhynchoides. The sequence goes on from NC_092338.1 coordinate 289,246,068, forward strand.
ATGAGGGTGGTTGGTGCCCGTAGATCTACCTTTAGGATTCGCGTCAATTAGTGTTTTTCACTAATTCTTAGGTTACCAAGCATAATAATAATAAGTACAGATATCCGGTATAACAAAACAACCATAGAATGTAGTTCCATGAACTTGTTCTTAATTGTAAAACATTTAAAAATTTTGCATGTATTCTCATTCCAAAATAATTTAGATAGTAAAAATGGGACTATAACTCACCTGTGATGATTTTTGAATAGATGGTGATAAGACTTGGCCTTTTGACAAATTCACAAACCTAGTAATAATATTCTTGTGTCAAGATATATATAATTAATATTCCATACTTATGATACTTGTGATAATTTTAATTGTCCATTGTTAGTAGTCCAACGTTCGTAGTCCAATAGTCCAATAGTCCAATAGTCCAACAGTATAAATATATATATAAATATAAATGCGTATATTGTGTTAGAATTCACTAACACTATAATATATTGTCTTAATATAATAAGACACATAATATGTATATTGTCTGAAGCAATCCGCGACCTATTGTATACATGTCTCAGGCTCGATCACAACTCAAAGTATATAATATTTTGGAATCCACTTCGACCCACAGCTAACTCGAGATTACTGCCAATGGTGTCTAATAGTTCGTTCCAATAATATATATAGAAGAAGTCAAAATGATATGTCAAAACTTTGTATATGAATCCACGGTGATCAAGTCATATATATATATGGTGCCTTACGATCTTTATTAAGACTATAATATATTGTCGTAGAACTTAATCACGACTATTATAAATTGTATTTCCATAAGTTCGAGAACATGACATGTATAAATACATGTAGGATACAAGGTAAGTTAGCTAGGATAAGGTTAGCATCCATTTTTATAAATCATGTCCGTAACTAAAAATTAAGAAAAATATCCAATTTTGTTTTACCTATAATTTATTCGTTACAAATCCGTTTTGAGTGATTCGAGTTGCCATGGTTTCATATCGAACTCAAAATTATTAATCTTAACAGAAAAAGTATAGGTTTATAGTCGAAAATACATCTTAGGTGTCAAATAAGAGAAGATAGTCATATCCGTCGTAAGAACGACATCTTGATGACCCTTTTTAAAAAGCATACTTCCACTTAGAGTTTAACCATGGATTTTGGATATATTTCATATACATATAAAATAAGATTTTTCACCAAAGGAAATCTTTTAATTCAAAGTTTAAGATAGGTTTTTAAAATTAAACCCAAAACAGCCCCCGTTCGACTAAGACGACGTATATTCGATTTTAAGGTGTTCTTCGTGTTTACAAGTTTTATATCCTTATGTTAGCTTGACATACTGTCATAATACATGTTTTGAAGTATTTTAAAAGTCAAGTTAGAAGGATTAAGTTTGTTTGCGAACAAGTTTAGAATCAACTAAACTATGTTCTAGTTGTTGTACGTTATAAACTCATAATAAGATAGCTATATGAATATGAATCGAATAAGATTATGAATAAGGTGACTACCTTAAATCAATTGAACAAAGTTGCTAAGATAGAAGTGATGTTCTTGATCTTGGAAGAGTTGTTGGCTTGGTCTAAAAAAATTGGATGTAATCTTCTTGATTTTGATGGTGTTCTTGAACTGTTCTTGGAATGGTTTTCTTATAATGATTTAAGCTTGATTCTTGGAATGGTTTATGAAATATATGATGAAATGTTACTGAATTGGAAGTGTTCTTTGAGTAGTGTGTGTTTTGAGATAAATGGAATGAAGATTAAAATGAAGTGAGGTGTTTATATATACACATGTATAGATATAGATATAGATATGTGATGTGTATGTTTTTGTTTCTTGCATTTTAGTCATACAAGAGGTTAAATGCTTTATCCCCACATATTTACTACTGATTGAGGGTGGCTAAAGAAGGTATTTTTGGTATTTCTTATTGGTATATAATCATAGTAATTAAGTATAGAAGCTGGGTATGATACAGGTATAAATACCGAATGAATACGAATAGAATTCTTGATGGAATTGAATGAGAATATAAGTATAGCTATTTTTGTTGAGTATAAGTATGTTAGTATATATGTTTAAGTCCTTCATAAGTGTATTAATACATATTAATACAATACATATACATATATTTTAATTTAGAAGTTACTACAACGTTAATCGTTATATATATATGTATATAGTCTTGAAGTCTTTAAGTTAGTAGTCTCATTTTATATATATAACTCTGTGTTAATATATTTAATGAGATACTTAAATATCATTTTAACATGTCATAAATATATATATCCAAATATATATTCTATTTAATGATCATCACCAATTATGACGTTCGTAAATCGTCATACAGACTGGGTGGTCAAACATTTGCATAAAATCCATTTCAAATATATATATATTGACAAGTTTGATTGCTTAACATGTTGGAAATATTTAATTATGTAAATATTAATCTTATATATAGCGGAAAAATCCGGGTCGTTACATTACACACCCGTTAAATTAAATTTCGTCCCGAAATTTAGAATAGTACCTAGTTAACGTGCGATATCGGGAAACAAATGTGGGTACTTCAACTTTATTTGGTCTTCTCATTCCCAAGTAAATTCAGGTCCTCTACGAGCATTCCATCGAACCTTAACGATAGGTATCTTACTTTGTTTGAGTCGTTTGACCTCACGATCCATAATTTCGACGAGTTCTTCAACGAAATTTAGTTTCTCGTCAATTTTAATCTCGTCTAAAGGAATAATGAGATCTTCGGTAGCTAAGAATTTCTTCAGGTTTGAAACATGAAAGGTGTTGTGAATCTTTTCTAATTGTGGAGGTAGCTCAAGTCGATAGGCCACCGGCCCAATGCGTTTTTCAATTTTGAATGGCCCAATGTATCTTGAGCTCAGTTTCTCCCATTTTCCAAAATGAATAACACCTTTCCAAGGTGATACCTTAAGCATAACCATATCACCTTCTTCAAACTCTAAAGGTATTCTTCTAACATCTGCATAGGTCTTTTGTCGACTCTGGGCTATTTTCAATCGTTGCTGAATCTGAATGATTTTATCGCTGGTTTCTTGGATAATTTCCGGACCTGTAATCTGTTTATCCCCCACATCACTCCAACAAATCGGAGACCTACACTTCCTACCATAAAGTGCCTCAAATGGTGCCGTCTCAATACTAGAATGATAGCTATTGTTGTAGGAAAACTCAGCTAACGGTAGATATCGATCCTAACTGCTTCTAAAATCAATAACACATGCTCGTAGCATGTCTTTGAGTGTCTGAATCGTCCTTTCACTCTGCCCATTAGTTTGTGGATGATAGGCAGTACTTAAATCTAGACGAGTTCCCAATGCTTCGTGTAATGCCTGCCAGAATCTGGAAGTAAATCTGCTATCACGACCAGAGATAATAGAGATTGGTATACCATGTCTAGAAACAACTTCTTTCAGGTATAATCGTGCTAATTTCTCTATACCATCCTCTTCTTTTATTGGCAGAAAGTGTGCTGACTTAGTAAGACGATCGACTATTACCCAAATCATATCATAACCACCTGCGGTTCTCGGTAACTTAGCAATGAAATCCATGGTAATGTTTTCCCATTTCCATTCTGGGATTTCAGGTTGTTGGAGTAGACCCGATGGTTTTTGATGTTCAGCTTTGACTTTAGAACAAGTCAAACATGCTCCTACATATGTGGCTATATCGGCCTTCATTCCTGGCCACCAAAAGTTTCTCTTGAGGTCTTGGTACATTTTCCCCGCTCCGGGATGTATTGAATATCTGGTTTTATGTGCTTCATCTAGTACCACTTTCCTCAAATCCCCATTCTTTTGTACCCAAATTCTTTCAGCTAAATACCTGGTTCCATCTTCCCGAATATTAAGCTGTTTTTCTAATCCTTTGGGTATTTCCTTTCCAAAAATTCCTTCCTTCAAAATCTCCTGTTGTGCCACTTTTATTCGAGTAGTAATATTAGTATGAATATTCATGTTCATAGCATTTACTCGAATAGGTTCTCTTTCCTTTCGACTCAAGGCATCAGCTACCACATTCGCTTTCCCCGGGTGGTAACGGATTTCACAATCATAATCATTTAGCAGCTCAACCCACCTACGCTGCCTCATATTTAGTTGCTTTTGATTTAAAATATGTTGGAGACTTTTGTGGTCGGTGTATACAATAAACTTGACCCCATATAGATAATGTCTCCACATCTTTAATGCAAAAACAACGGCGCCCAATTCCAAATCATGTGTGGTGTAGTTTTTGTTCATGAATTTTGAGTTGTCGAGAAGCATATGCAATCACCTTCTTCCGTTGCATAAGAACACACCCAAAACCCATTCTTGATGCGTCGTAGTAGATAACAAAATCTTCCATTCCGTCAGGTAACTATAAAATAGGTGCCGTAGTCAACTTCTTTTTCAACAATTGGAAGGCACCCTCTTGTTCGGAAGTCCATTCATACTTTTTCCCCTTGTGTGTCAAGGCAGTTAAAGGTTTGGCTACTCGGGAGAAATCTTTAATAAATCTCCTATAATAACCGGCTAAACCCAAAAATTGACGTATTTGTGTTGGATTTTTCGGAGTTTCCCAATTTTTGATGGCTTCGATCTTGGCGGGATCAACTTTGATTCCATTATTGCTGACTACGTGGCCAAGAAATTGTACTTCATTTAACCAAAAAGTGCACTTAGAGAATTTTGCATAAAGTTGTTCTTTTCTTAACAACTCTAATACAAGTCTCAAGTGTTGTTCGTGTTCTTGGTTATTCTTCGAATAGATAAGAATGTCATCAATAAAGACAATAACAAACTTATCTAAATATGGACTACATACTCGGTGCATGAGATCCATGAAAACTGCGGGTGCATTGGTTAGACCGAATGGCATAACCATGAATTTGTAATGGCCATAACAAGTTCTGAAGGCTGTTTTTGGTATATCGGCTTCTTTAACCCTCAGTTGATGATAACCCGACTTTAAGTCGATTTTGGATTATACTCTCGAACCTTGGAGTTAATCAAATAGATCGTCGATTCGGGGTAAAGGGTATCGGTTTTTGATGGTTACTTTGTTCAGCTCACGGTAATTGATACACATGCGAAAAGACCCATCTTTCTTTTTAACGAACAAAATTGGAGCTCCCCATGGTGACGTACTCGGTCGGATAAAACCACGTTCTAATAATTCTTGTAGCTGACTTTGTAATTCTTTCATTTCGGTGGGCGCAAGTCTATATGGAGCACGAGCTATTGGTACGGCTCCTGGTACAAGATCTATTTGGAATTCAACGGATCGGTGTGGAGGTAGTCCCGGTAATTCGTCCGGAAACACCTCAGGAAATTCTCTTGCAACGGGAACGTCATCGATTTTCTTTTCTTCTTTTTCAACCTTCTTGACGTGTGCTAGTACGGCATATCAACCTTTTCTTATTAGTTTGCGCGCCTTTAAACTACTAATAAGATTTAATTTGGCATTACCCCTTTCTCCCTACACCATTAAGGGTAATCCGTCTTCTCTCGGAATGCGAATCGCCTTCTCATGACAAACAACTTTCGCTTTCACCTTGGACATCCAGTCCATTCCAATAATTACGTCTAACCTTCCCAATTCCACCGGTATTAAATCAATTGCAAACGTTTCGCTAACTAAACTAATTTTTCGATTTTGACAAATTTTATCAACCTTAATTAGTTTACCGTTTGCTACTTCAACTATACACTTTTTATCTAAAGGTGTTAACGGGCAATTTAATTTGGCACAAAATTCTCTACTCATATAACTTCTATCGGCACCCGAATCAAATAAAACATAAGCAGGTGTATTGTTGATAAGAAACGTACCCGTAACAAGCTCCGAGTCTTCCTGTGATTTCTCCCCATTAATGTTGAAGGCTCTCCCACGGCCTTGCCTTTTTTCATTCCTGCACTGGTTTATGGTATGACCCGGTTTTCCACATCCATAGCAAACAACGCCGTTATTATTTATTCCGGCATTATTTACTCCTTTGTTTCTATTTGGTCCGTAGAATTCACACTTTGTCGCAATATGGCCATTCCTATTACACTTGGTACATAATTCTCTACAAAACCATTCCGGATGAAACGTATCACACTTGGGGCATATAGTCCTTTGCTTTTTGTTGTCGTTGTTGTTGTTGTTGTTGTTGTTGTTGTTGTTGTTGTTGTTGTTGTTGTTGTTAGGGTTATTGTTGTTGAGACGTTTGTTGTTGTTATTGTTGTGATTGGGATTGTTGTTGTTGTTATTATTATTGGGATGGTTGTTGCAGTTATTGTTGCAGTTGTTGTTGAGATTATTGTTGTTGTTGGGGTGGTTGCGATTGTTGTTGTAATTGTTGTTTTGATTGTTGTTGTTGTACTGGTGACCCTGATCACCGCTTTCCTCCTACTTTCTTTTACCCTGTTTCATTATGGCCTCTTCGGCCGCTTCTTTCTTTATCCTTCCTGTAATTTGGCCTATCAATTTGTGGGCTATACGGCTTGCTTTCTGCATTGTTGCAGGGTCGTTAGCACCTACATTTTCTTGGATTCGTTCTGGCAACCCTTTTATGAATGCTTCAATTTTTGCTTCTTCGTCCTCAAATGCTCCAGGACACATTAAAGCCAGTTCATTAAAACCTCGCTCGTAGGTAGTGACATCTAACCCTTGGGTTGTCAGTGCTTTAAGCTCTGCCTTGAGCTTGTTGATTTCAGTTCTGGGACGGTACTCTTCCGTCATCATGTGCTTGAAAGCGGACCATGGAAGTGCGTAGGCGGTATTCTGTCCTACGTAATCCATGTAGGTATTCCACCATGTCAAAGCAGTACCCCTGAAAGTATGTATGGCATACTTAACTTTATCCTCTTCTGCACAGTTGCTGATTGCGAACACGGCTTCAACCTTCTCTGTCCACCAATTTAGTCCAACGGGTCCTTCAGTTCCTTCAAACTTATTGCGTTTGCAGGCCATAAAAGCTTTGTAGGAACATCCTACCCGGTTGCCATTGTTTCCTCCACTGCTGGAACCCGATTGGTTATTGTTGTTCATTGCATTCACCACTGCAGCCATATTTGCAGCGAAAGCTTGAAGTTCTTCTGTGTTCAATTGTTGTTGTTTAGTAGCTGGAGGAGCCATTTCCTTCAAAAATAGCCAACTGATTTATCATATAGAATTTTAGAAGTAGCCAAAAAGTATTTTGTAGCTTAATATGAACTTATTATTATAAAAGCCTTTTCTTCATATTAGCGTTCTATAACTATAATAATGTTCATACTTAGCAGCTAACACACAAATTAACTACTAAAATTCTAATATGAAAAACTATGATAAGTTATTATGTTACTACGTAATAATAAGTTGTAATAATAATAATAAACCTTCCATGCTTATTCTTATTATTATACAATCATAACGAAAATTACATTGCGGATTTTCTTACAAACTTAAACACACAATATAATACATATTATACAATGCATGGAATACAGGATAGCTGCCGATGGTTCAAGAACGGCGAGATTTCTTAGATGTTTACGTTGTTTCTTTCTCGGCCAAATGTTTGGATTTTTATTTGGATAGTTCTTTTTCCAATTCCTCCCAATTGGTTCTTTCGGCTAATTGTTTGGGAGAAAAACCAACAGTCGTTATACGAGTGGTCATTTTATAAACTGGTCTCTTAGGTGGTTCAGGTGGATGATCACAAACATTTTGGGTCATAATAGGTTCATCGGGTTTGGGATTGGAATAGCCAAAGATTTTCCCAAATCACGTTGTAGTTCGGTAATTTCCACAACTTCTTCAGGATCCTCTTCTTCGGGTTCCTCTTCGGGATTTTCTTCTGGATCCTCTTCTGGAACCTCTACTGGCAATTGTGAATCTTCCCAATTTTCCCAACAATTTTCCACTTTAATGGTAGCACCAAAAGTTAACTTTTCCGTTGGTTCATAAGTCATATGCTTTGATTCAGCCTTCGTATCACTTGATAAGTAAATGAAATCTGAATCACTAGAGATGCTTATATGATCGGATGAAGTCATCTATCACATAATAGCAGGCACGTTAAGAGAATGATATATCTTATAATATTTATATGTTAATAATCTTATGTTTCAAACAATTATATTAAGCAATCATTTTTAAAATAATTACGGTCGAAGTCCAGACTCACTAATGCATCAAAAATCAGTTAGACACACTAATGAAAAATTTTCTGATTCTCTAAGACCAACGCTCGGATACCAACTGAAATGCCCCGTTCATATTAATTATAAACGTTTCATATTAATTGGTTTCTTTGCGAGGTTTTGACCTCTATATGAGACATTTTTCAAATCTTGCATTCGTTTTTAAAAACAACCATAACCTTTGTTATTGAATAAAGGTCTTAATTACATAATTTAGATTGTCTATCAAAGACAATCTCCTCAAATAAATAAGTTTTTACACAACCCATTAGAATATGATCAAATATATTACAACAAATACTCCGAATGCAAGTTTAAACAATATAAACAATTATGCCGACTCCAAATCTTGACCTTGGGTTGGCATACGATAGCGGAAGTGTTTTTAATATTCACCTGAGAATAAACATGCTTAAAACGTCAACAAAAATGTTGGTGATTCATAGGTTTAATTTCTATATAATAGTCATAACATTTAATAAGCCACAAGATTTCATTTAATTAAATGCGCAGGATCATTACAACTGCAAAAATCATTCATACGATGAGTCGCCTGGTAACCGACCTTAACATAGAGCACTTAAGATATCTGGCATCATACATTCCACTATTCAAATGTATGACAAGAACCCTTCGAAGTACTAAAGTGTAATGACCCGTCCTAATCCACCTGGACGAAATCATTAACATCTGGTCCCATTGCGATGATCGACTCCAAGTAATGTCCTTAAAATGAGTAAATGCACAGCGGAAGACTTAATTCGTACCTGAGAATAAACATGCTTAAAAGTGTCAACCAAAAGGTTGGTGAGTTCATAGGTTTATCATAACAATCATTTCAATATCTTAATAGACCACAAGATTTCATAATCATAAACATTTCAATAAAAATATTCTAAGTTGTTGAGCACTTGGTAACCATACTTAACTATATTCCCTTTATTATGAAATCTCACTACGCTGTACCAAGTGTAGCCTACAAAACGAAGTACTGTGCAACCGTTGAATACTGGTCGTCCAGTCCGGTTGGGGTTGTCAGGCCCGATAGATCTATCAACAGTATTCGCGTTTACAATACCACATGTAAATAGTAGTTACCAAGCTACAGGGAAGTATGCCAGTGGTACAACTCAACGTAGAATATATTTTTAAGTACTTGTGTCTATTTCGTAAAGCATTCATAAAAGCAGCGCATGTATTCTCAGCCCAAAAATATATATTGCAAAAGCAATTAAAAAGGGAGTAAATGAAACTCACCATACTGTATTTTGTAGTAAAAATACATAGGACGACATTGAACAAGTATAGGGTTGGCCACGGATTCACGAACCTATATCATTTATATATATATATATATATATATATATATATATTAACACATAAAATGGTAACGGAACAAATTTATAATTTATTAGTGATTTAATTGTTATTTTAATTGAATTTTTCATTAATAACCTTATTAATTATATTTATTAATATTTACTATAAAGGTATTGATATAATTATGTTATGTGTAGTAAATATAGTTTTACATAACTAATAATTATTTGATAAGATAATATTGATAATAATAATAACTAAAAGTTGTTTTATTTTACAATAATAATAATAATAGTTATTATGATAATAATATTGATAATATGAGAATAATAATATTTATGTCAAAATAATAATTAATGATAGTAATAATAATAATTTTGATAAAGATGATAATCTTTCTAATAATGATAATAATAATAATAATGATATTTTTAATATAAATGATAGTTTTTAATAAAAATGATACGAATAATAATATTGATGATATTATTAATAAAAATTTTAATAATGCTAATAATAATAATAATAACAATAATAATAATAATAATAATAATAATAATAATAATAATAATAATAATAATAATAATAATAATAATAATAATAATAATAATAATAATAATAATAGATAAATAACTACCTTAAGGGAGTATTCCCTAAAAAATGTCCAAGTCCGGGTTTGAACCCGCGACATCCCGCTAACCCGATAATGTCCTTAACCATTATACCATTTTTTTTAATTTTTTTTTCTGTAAATATCCGAACCTAATATCTATATATCTAGTATCTATCTGTTTTCATCTTTCCTTTCTAAAACCCATTTATTTTTCATCATCATCATATTAACCGGAATTATTTCATCATACCAATTATCATTATGGTACACCATCGTCATCTTTTATCATTATCAACCTTAGATGTCTTACTTCCACTAAACTGTTTAAAAGAAAACCCGTTTCGATTCATCACTCATCATATCATAATACTCGCACCATAACATAATCATAATCATGTCGTGGCCATCGTCTAAGGAATAAAAGCTTTAGAGACAGAAACGGTATATAGCAATCGATGTATAACTCGTTTGCAGGCCGAGAGTTTTGGGCTCGTTCAAAACAAAAAGTAACAGGAGTCGCTAAGGCCCAATAGAAGTCTTTAACCCAAGTGAAACCCGATCCTAAAATGATTAATTAGCCCAACAAGATATCCCAACAAACCGTGATCCATGAATACTTTTTTGGGTTTTGGTTTGATTCAAATACGAACGGCAGTAGAAGTTAAAAAAAAAATAATCATGGCTGTCATTATCCTTCCATCTTCATCATCATTATTGCACATCACCATTATAATAATCTCCATTACCAATCTTGTATCATCATCTTTGTTGTAAATTGAAAATAGAAATATAAACAGGAAACTGGTAGCAGTGGTAACAGTATACAAGGGTGGAGGAGTGGTTCTTGGTTCGTTTGAGTTGTAAAACATTCACAATGCTTAGTAGTAGTCGTAGTTGATTAACACAACAGTAGTTACAGAGAAAAATAGCACACGATAGTGTGAGTGTTGTAAAAATGGGTTTTTGGTGGTTGCGTTTGTCATCAACACGAGTAAAACAGAAAAATGGGTGTTGCAGCAGCTTCTTTTAATGGTGTCTGTTATGGTGGTTTTAACAAAAGGAAAGAGAGAGAGAGGGAGGAGAGAGGAAGGAAGAGAGATGATTCAAGGTGGTGTATGGTGGCTCGTTTGATTGTTGTAGGGTAGTTGTTTTGTTGACAGAAAAATAGTAATAGGTGTGGGTTTAAGGTGGTGGTCGAAGGATGGTGGTTTGTGGCGTTTTGTACTCGGACAAAAGACAGGCAGTAGTAGCATCAAGTCGTGGTGACGGTTTGAATGATATCGACTAGGAACAGTTTGGAACAACACATATAACTCGAGTAATTGTGTTTTAAGTGATGGTTTGGTGAATATGGGTGTTTTCAAGGTGGGTGGTGTACTACGGTGGTCTAGTGGTGACGTTATAAGCCAAAAATGGTTGAAAAAGGAGAGGTGGTAGAGATAGATAGATGTTTTCCTGGTTTCTCATATATATGTATATGTATATTATATATATAATAGCGGATAGATAGATATGGTTGATATATATCAAATATCTCACAGATTGAAAGTGAAAGGAAATAATATAAATTACTAACAATCATATACAGTTAGTGGGAGGCAAGAAATCACGGATACTTTAACCAAAAGTGACTTATATTGTGATGTCTAACAGAACACAGAGTACATTCAATTATTTATTTTCTATTTAATATTAATAATAAGTAAATATAGGTATATTTAATAATAATAATAATAATAATACTCTTATATAATAATAATAATTAATAAGTTGTATTATGTTAATTTTAATAAAAGTACAAGTTTAATAATAATTAATCATAAATCATATATATAAATTTTCATATTTATATATTATATTATATATATTGAAAATAATAATATTACTAATACTGATATTAATAAAAATGAAGATAGTATAACAACTATATTTTAAACTTGTAATTAAATTTAGTCTATTAATATTATATATTATTAATCATGTATTATTTAATAATAATTATTTCTATATAATAACATATAGTATCCACACCTTTGATATATATATTCCAATACACACATATCTATTTACAATTAATGGTTCGTGAATCGTTGAGAACAGTCGATGGTCAATTGAATATATGAAACAGTTCAAACTTTTTGAGACTCAATCTAACGGACTTTGCTTATCGTGTCAAAGATATTAAATCGTATCGAGAGTTTGATTTAAAATTAGTCGAAATTTTTCGGGTCGTGACAGTACCTACCCGTTAAAGAAATTTCGTCCCCGAAATTTGATAGAGGTGGTCATGGCTAACAATAAGATTGTTTTTATGACGAATATGAGTTAAATACTAGAGTTTTATCACCATTTAGTAATAGTGGTAAAACAATTCGATTATGTAAAGCGTACGAGTGAAGCTGTCACAAAAGAGTGAAATGAAGTAAATAGAGGTTCGTCTTAACTTTTGACGTAGTCACTGTTGAATTCTGAAATTCAAGGAATTTAAAGAAAATCTTCTAATCAGAAAGAAAATGTAATAGTACAATTTATTAGCAACTGTTGGAATTACGGATAAACAGAAATATCAAGGAAATATTTCTGTGATATGCTTAGAGATTAAGTAGAATGAAAGAGTCGTGTAACATGCCACATGATGACGTTATGATCTGTGAATCATCATGTTTCATTAGAAACTCAGCATGACTTACTGTAATATAATCACATTGGCCAAGCGCATTATATCATACTAACCCATGCTTCAGTTCCCAACACTTCTCCACAATTCATTCATAATTTATACTTAGACTTTACAGAAGTTTCCAATATAATAGAATACAGAAATACAAAGAGGTAGATAATTTCAGACAAGAATATTTATGAAAATATCCTCAGAAATATCGAAGATATTTATGATGATATTTTGGAATTTCTAAGTTCAATGGTTGAAGAAGAAAGATTTTCCACAAGATTTTAACATAACCTCGGAGCAAGATATTCTCTAAAGATTTTCATCGGATTCAGAATTACCTGGATCCTTTGAATACAGGGTTTGGTCCTTGTATTTGTCCTTGGTTTTCTTCATAGTGTGCTCAATCCGATTTTCAGTACTAAATTTTCTATCGAGCGTTCCAAACACTTCCTTCTTTATCATCAACTTTTGGCCATTAACACCATCTACAACATGCTGCTTCGTCAGCATTTTCAAAGTTAACGGATCTGGGTCATCGGTTATCAAACCGAAGTGGTTTCATGAGAAGTGTGTTTTTAGAAGATTAAACGCTGATGGTAATATGATGGAATATAAAAGGTTCCCCGATAACAATAAAAGAGCACGCATATATATCAAAGGTATAATAAGGTTGTTTCGAACGAAAAGTCGAAATTGTCTTGTTGAAGCTGTTACAAAATTTGCTACTTTGAAAGGAATTATTATGTTATTTTGGGTAATAATAACACTAAGGAATAAGCACGGCTACGTGTTAAATGTTTACTCAGGTTCTAAGTGTTTTCAGGTGCATAACTATATGCATAAATCTTTTCTTCCGTAGATGAAGTGCGGTTGGTTCATCTTCTCGATCGAGGTGTTTTCAAGAATCATGAAAGGTTTGAACGCAAGTTGTAATTGTTGAGATACAAATGAGGTTTAAGATGAATTCAAGTGGCAAACTTGAAGAATTGTTTAGTTTCATATGTTATAATCAATATTTTAATTCATTTTAATTGTCCAATGTTATTAGTCCACAGTCGATAGTCCACAGTTAACAGTCCAGTAATTCATATATAGTTTATTATATTATATTCGAATTAATTAATACGTGTCGTGACCCGTATACGTCTCAGACTCGATCACAACTCAAAGTATATATATTATTATAGAATCAACCTCAACCCTGTATAGAGAACTCGATCATTACTGCATATAGAGTGTCTATGGTGATTCCAAATAATATATATAGATGTGTCGATATGATATGTCAAAACCTTGTATACGTGTCCCGATATTTAAAGTGCGTAAAATAAATACAGAAATTAAATGATGATAAATAAAATGCGTAAAGTAAATAACAGAAATTAAATGACAATAAATAAAATTGCGAGAATGTAAATTGCGATAATTAAATTGCGATAAATAAAGTGTAATCAGTTAGCTGGGAACAATTAGCTAGGAACAGTTAGCGTGGATTCTTAACAAAATTTCTCATAGTTAATTTGTTTGTTTCTAACAAATTTTATTTTGTCAAATGTTTCCTTCATTAAGCCACTTGATTTTTGATAAATCAAAATCTAAATATGAAATTGGATGAATATGATTATTCTGCGGTGAATGGATACGTATATCTGTAGATGTAAACAGGATAGTAAATGACTGTTGAATCAGATTTGAAAGAATGTACAGTGTAACTTATTAATGTAAATTCTAAATATTCCTCGGGTATTACCTACCCGTTAAAATATTTTCATCATTAACAGTTGGTACAAAAGAATTATTAGTTACATTCTTTATGAAAACATATATACATATATATTTTCTTCAGATGTAATCATGGATTTAATGAGTCAATAAGATATTAAACTCATTTGATTTATCGTTAATACTAGATTACATAATCTCTAAAACTTTAGAAATTACGTAATCGCCATGTCGAGCGAAGATAATCGATGTAGAATGATATGTAGAACGATGATTATACTCGAGGTACAGAATGAAATGTCGAAGCTGGTGACGCGGATGTTGTTGTTGGTGGTACTGTTAGTGCCGATGATGCTGCTGGTGCTTGTAAGTTTTGAACCATATTCTCCAAGGTTAGCACTCGAGCTCGAAGTTCTTTAACTTCTTCTACTAACCCTGGTTGGTTATCAGTGTGAGGTAGAGATCGGATATCTTCTCTAGTTCCGTTAATGGTAGTCTCAAGACGAAAAATTGTCGCAAAAAGAGTATAAACGGTGTTGCGAACAGGTTCACTGGTGAGCGGGTCGAGTACTCCAAGGTTAGGTGGTAGATCCGGTTCATGATATGGAGTACCTTCTTTCCTTCTCCATAGGGTGAGTATGTCGCGAACCCACCCCCATCTTCTCCAGTAATCATGGTAGTTGATTGGTTGGTGTGCTCCCGTCACACTGTGTTCGGAGTCAGAGAAACTTGGACGATTCGTAGAGGCCATCTTTCGCGATCACAGAAAAATATTTTTGGTATGAAACGTTTAGTGACAGCAACTGATAGTTGGATGGTATTCTCAATGCATAATATGCATAGATATATATAGTACCAGGATTCCTTAAATTACGGAGAAATTTACGGGAGATATCAGGCAAAGTTTATCATAATAGATACGCTAAGATATGAATTTGTCGGTACACTATCTATGCAATAAAGGCAGTAGGACGTGTCTAGATTTAGAATGATAAGCAGGTAATTTTCAACATGAAATGATAAGCAAAACTTTTGACATGCAGACACGGTCAAAGTCCAGACCCGCTAATGCATCTAAACAACTATCAGCTAGACACACTAATGCAAGACCTGGTTCGCTAAGACCAACGCTCTGATACCACCTGTAATAACATTGAGGACGCATCCCACTCAGTGCCTTCCCAGCTAACCGCCTGGTGACCACTGAGCGTACCTCAGACACTGATTTTACGGCCCGCCTCTCGGCAACGTACAGCCAACCCTAATAGGGACCGCGAGGAGTAAGAGCCAATGCTTCGTCACAGGTAACACTGTGAGAACCCCCTCTACGATTAACCCGCTCATAAACGGCATTAAACCAGCTCTGATACCACCTGTAATGACCCGTCCTAATCCACCTGGACGAAATCATTAACATCTGATCCCATTGCGATGATCGACTCCAAGTAATGTCCTTAAAATGAGCAAATGCACAGCGGAAGACTTAATTCGTACCTGAGAATAAACATGCATAAAAGTGTCAACCAAAAGGTTGGTGAGTTCATAGGTTTATCATAACAATCATTTCAATATCTTAATAGACCACAAGATTTCATAATCATAAACATTTCAATAAAAATATTCTAAGTTGTTGAGCACTTGGTAACCATACTTAACTATTAATCAACGTCGCATATTCCATTTATTATGAAATCTCACTACACTGTACCAAGTGTAGCCTACAAAACGAAGTACTGTGCAACCGTTGAATACTGGTCGTCCAGTCCGGTTGGGGTTGTCAGGCCCGATAGATCTATCAACAGGATTCGCGTTTACAATACCACATGTAAATAGTAGTTACCAAGCTACAGGGAAGTATGCCAGTGGTACAACTCAACGTAGAATATATTTTTAAGTACTTGTGTCTATTTCGTAAAGCATTCATAAAAGCAGCGTATGTATTCTCAGCCCAAAAATATATATTGCAAAAGCAATTAAAAAGGGAGTAAATGAAACTCACCATACTGTATTTTGTAGTAAAAATACATAGGACGACATTGAACAAGTATAGGGTTGGCCACGGATTCACGAACCTATATCATTTATATATATATATATTAACACATAAAATGGTAACCGAACAAATTTATAATTTATTAGTGATTTAATTGTTATTTTAATTGAATTTTTCATTAATAACCTTATTAATTATATTTATTAATATTTACTATAAAGGTATTGATATAATTATGTTATGTGTAGTAAATATAGTTTTACATAACTAATAATTATTTGATAAGATAATATTGATAATAATAATAACTAAAAGTTGTTTTATTTTACAATAATAATAATAATAGTTATTATGATAATAATATTGATAATATGAGAATAATAATATTTATGTCAAAATAATAATTATTGATAGTAATAATAATAATTTTGATAAAGATGATAATCTTTCTAATAATGATAATAATAATAATAATGATATTTTTAATATAAATGATAGTTTTTAATAAAAATGATACGAATAATAATATTGATGATATTATTAATAAAAATTTTAATAATGCTAATAATAATAATAATAACAATAATAATAATAATAATAATAATAATAATAATAATAATAATAATAATAATAATAATAATAATAATAATAATAATAATAGATAAATAACTACCTTAAGGGAGTATTCCCTAAAAAATGTCCAAGTCCGGGTTTGAACCCGCGACGTCCCGCTAACCCGATAATGTCCTTAACCATTATACCATTTTTTTATTTTTTTTTCTGTAAATATCCGAACCTAATATCTATATATCTAGTATCTATCTGTTTTCATCTTTCCTTTCTAAAACCCATTTATTTTTCATCATCATCATATTAACCGGAATTATTTCATCATACCAATTATCATTATGGTACACCATCGTCATCTTTTATCATTATCAACCTTAGATGTCTTACTTCCACTAAACCGTTTAAAAGAAAACCCGTTTCGATTCATCACTCATCATATCATAATACTCGCACCATAACATAATCATAATCATGTCGTGGCCATCGTCTAAGGAATAAAAGCTTTAGAGACAGAAACGGTATATAGCAATAGATGTATAACTCATTTGCAGGCCGAGAGTTTTGGGCTCGTTCAAAACAAAAAGTAACAGGAGTCGCTAAGGCCCAATAGAAGTCTTTAACCCAAGTGAAACCCGATCCTAAAATGATTAATTAGCCCAACAAGATATCCCAACAAACCGTGATCCATGAATACTTTTTGGGGTTTTGGTTTGATTCAAATACGTGTAACATCCCGCATTTTTCCGTTAAATTATTTTAACGCCGTCTTTTTATTTATTTATTTAATATCCTCAGCATCTCGATTCGTATCCTCTTTTAGCTACATTCTTAAAATATTTTCGTTATTGGATTATAACGTCCCCCGTACTCTCGTGAAGTTAAATATTTCGTTTGGTTAATTCCCGCACCCGACAACAAACTTGAGGGACTAGTTTCGCCAAGGTGCCAAACATTTGACTAGGTCAAATTGTCAACACCTCCTCTTATCCACTCATTTCACCTCCCACTTTCTTTTTTTCTTTTCTCTCCACTATTTTTGAACTCAAAACACCCATTCACTAAATTCATCATCTATTTCCATTCAAGCAATCAAACATCAAAACAAATTATATATTCGTGATCCTCTCTTCATCCTCTTCGATTTGGTACCAATTTCATCACATTTGGGTAACATTTCTAAATCACTAGATTTCTTTAAATTCATGTTCTTGAGTTAAAAGGTTGTTAATTAGTGTCTATGGCTCAAGTCTAGTATGATTATGTGTTTTGTATGCTTGTTCTTGCTATTTTGGTGTAACTAGCTCATATTGAAAGAATGCTTGTTTAATCTTGAGTTTTAGGTGTACATATGTTATTTGATGATGAAAATTCATGTTTTAATTGTGTTCCTAACATCACTAGCTTCAAATTGGTATGTAGTTTGACATGGATTAGTTTCATAAGCAAGATTGTTGATTTTATGATTTTGGGTTAGGGTTCGATAAAAGTAAGTTGAATATTTGATGCATTAAATGCTTAGCAATGTTAATTGTAAGTGTCTAGTTGTGTTGTATGCTTGATTATCTTCAAAACGGCATATTACACATGTGCATTAATTTACCGAATCATAATATGGCATTTATGAACTTGGAGTAATAAATGATGAGCATTAATGGTGATTTTGATATAAGTTGTTTGGTTTTGATTGAGTAAATGCGTTTAGTTATTCTCCTTGTCAAATTACCTTTCTCATGTTATATGATATGCGTTTTAAGTGTTTTCGGTGCATGAAATATGTTAAAATGAGTTTTGGTTCGTTACTTAAGTTATTTTTTTTTTTCTGCAATCAGCACTTCCCCAGGTTATGCGCGCCGCGCGTGCACCTGCGCACCGCGCAAATCAGAAAAACCAAATAAATGGTTCCCTTGGTCTAGTTCTGACCTGGTATTGCACATGGGTGCGCGCCGCGCAACCCATTGCGCACCGCGCAAATGGCCCAGGCCAACTTCCTTGTCTTTAAACGCTCCCAAAATGTTTCCCGCTTAACCGTAACTCCGATTAACATGAAACTTGACTATTATGCTCGTATATGACTTCTCATCATGAGAAAATTGTCGGACACCCGACCCGACCTCGTTGACTTTGACTTTGACCAAGTTTGACTTTTAGTCAAACTTAACCAAACAATTATACGATCGTTCTAACATGCTTAATTACTTGTATCGTGCATGAAACTTGACTAATTGATTCACATGCTACATAATCGAGTTGTAACGAGCCATAGGACTAATTGAACATCTTTGACCGTTTGTGTTTACCGTTATTGATATAACCTATATGTTTAGGTCAAGACTAGCTTTGTCTTTGCACGCGTTTACTTGTTGAAGTACTTTATTAACTCTTGCACGCAAGGTGAGATCATAGTCCCACTTTTACTCTTTTTGAACTTATATTTGGGATGAGAAAATATAAACGATTCTTTTGAACTAAGTGAACACAAGAACGGGAAAACAAACATTCTACATACGAGTTTAGAACAAAAATCCTCAATTCGATTATCATTAGTTACACTTGACGGGTGTAAGCGAGAACTTATGTTATATGGCCATATGGGTTGACAACCCTCATCTTTGACGGTTCGCTACCGTCTACAGATGAAATATATTTTCGAGAATCAGTGTTTGTTCTAGCACTATGGATGGGGTATACAATGGATGGAATGTTAAGCTTTGATTAATGGGTGCTCGTGAATATTAACTTTTAGAATGTATTACTATTATTTCAACTTTTCAAACCTTGTGGTTCGACTTACTTACTTTTACTCACTTACTTACTTAAACCTATGATTTCACCAACGTTTTCGTTGACAGATTTCTATGTTTTTCTCAGGGCTTGCACGATATGTGAAACATGCTTCCGCTTACTATTTGATACTTGCATTGGATGTCGAGTATACATGCATTTCATGGAGCGTCTTTTGACTTTACTTTAAACCGTGTCGTCTAGATTTCATTTGTACTTATAACCTTGTAACTTAACTTTTGGTTGAACAATTCTTGTAAACTTTGGAAACAATCTTTATTTTGAAATGAAGGCGACATATTTTGGTCAAACGTTATCATAAAGACTTATGACCAGGTGATGGGACCCATGTAGACGACGCCGTCACTTGACGATTTGTCGGGGTCGTTACAAGTGGTATCAGAGCCTTGGTTGTAGGGATTTAGAGTTCATTTGTGTCTACCCCGAGTCATAGGGTACATAGGTGAATCTAGACTACAACCGGCATATAGACTGAAGTAGGAATTACTTGACTATTTGTGCATTTATACTCGAACTCTTCTATCATATCTAACTCGTATTCGATCTTGATCTTACGTTGATAAATTTTGTTGACGCGCCACCTTGACTTTATAAGGTAATGTTAAATGCACATGTAAATCAGGGTAATATAATTTCCGGGATTATATTACGGTGATTCACATGGACGTTCCGACATTATGACGTAAAGAATTTAAGGCGAGTCAAGGAAAAATTTCCTCTCTATCCTTATTCCATACTCCGGTTAGTATTGTTGAAAATACTAACCAACGATATTCTTGTGTCATGAAGGAACAATGGCTCACCAAGGTCAACACAATACTCCTCTCGAAACCCTAGAACAAGCTCTTCAACGAATGATAACCACCGCCGTGGGTACGGCCGTGGCCGATCACTTTTCTAACAACAACAATCATGGAACCGGTAATTCAATCGAAGGTTGCTCCTACAAGAACTTCATGAAGTACAATCCTTCCACTTTCGATGGAACCAGAGGACCGGTTACTCTCACCCGATGGTTTGAACAAATGGAGACCGTTTTTAACACAAGCGATTGTCGAGACCAAGATGAGGTCAAGTTTTCCACCCTCACTTTCACCGGCATTGCTCTCTCGTGGTGGAACACGTATGTACAATTGGTGGGAAGCGATGAAGCCCACACACTCTCTTGGACCGAATTAAGAGAAAGAATGATCACCGAATACTTCCCGCGCGACGAGACTCGAAGGCTCGAGCAGGGTCTAAGGAATTTAAAAACGGTCGGGAACGACCTCGAAGCTTATAATCAACGGTTTACCGAACTAGTCACAATGTGTCCAAATATCATGACTCCCGAATCCCTAAGAGTCGAACTTTACATGGATGGCCTCCCTAAGAGCATTCAACACAGGGTAATGACACCTCGACCCACTAACCTACAAGAGGCTTTAACAATGGCCCGCCATACTTTAGACACGGCGAATGAAATGGAAACGCCGGCACCAATGGTCGAGAACCAATCGAGCGGCAATAAAAAAACATGGGAAGCCTCTCAATCAAGCAACCACAACCACAACAACCTCTCCAAAAAGCCTTTCACCTCCAACGACAAGAAAGGCTATACCGGAAAACTACCTTTTTGTAACGAATGCCGCAAGCATCACTTTGAAGGATGTGGCAGGTTCCGCCACCGGCGCCAAGGAAGTGGTCACATCGCCAAACATTGTGGAAGTGCCACCCCCATCACTCAAAAGGGACCCAACCCACGAAAGTTGGTCACTTGCTACGCATGTGGCCAAACGGGTCATTTTAGGAATGAATGCCCAAATAAGAAAATCAACCCCAACGCACGCCGTTGAACTTTCAACATCAACGCCTAGGATGCCCGAGACGACGATGGACTAGTCACGGGTACGTTTCTTCACAACAAACCGTATGTTTCATACTTATTCGATTCAATTACCGCTAGACGTTTTACAACCAAGACTTTGACTTGTACTCATTACATTCCACCTTTTTCCCTTAGATACTACTTAGGCAATTTAAGCGACCAACGGAAAGATATTGTGTGTCTATAAATTCTATCGGAGGATATACGTTAAGAATATTGACTTGACACCTATAGAACTAGGGAGCTCAGAACCTATTCGTTAAGGAGAAATTGTTTCCCTACAACTAGGTATAGATTATTGTGAACTAAATAATTTTCGGTTGAAAACCGATACCCTCTTCCTCGTATCCATGACCGCCTGATTACTTGCATGAATCCCGTGTGCATTCCAAAACGACCTCCGTTCCGGTTATCATCAATTGGGGGTTAAGGGAGACGATGTCTCCTAAGCCATTTCCGAACTCGCAACGTTAGTTGTAAATCTCTCTTAGTACCGTTTGATTTATTTAGGACTCCGTCCGTATTCATGAACCTCCTAAACCACGTATGCAACTTATCTAGACAAATCTGTTATCGTATTTATAGATGACATCTTAACTTATTTAAGTAAAGAAGGAAAACAAACAACATCACCATCTTACGCTCGAACTTTTGAGAAAAGAGCAACTTTATACCAAATTCTCCGAGTGAGAATTTCTGTTGAACGAAGTCCAATTTTCTAGACCATGATGTTAATGGTCAAGGCATTACAATCAATCTCGAAATCAAGCCACATGTAATCAGGAAACTCTCCCAACTCAGACTTGTATTCGTAAAAATCTTAGATCTCACCGGTTGTTACCGAAGATTCATTTCTGACTTTTCTCGTGTTACACAACTTTAAACCTCTTCATGTCTGAGCCTTGAACGTGATTCTTCACACCAACCTTCCTAGCTAAATTCGTATAGCACTAGATGGAACTCAAACATGGAAATATTTCTACTTGAACGTCTAAAGGCATACTCTCTCGACTCAAAATTAACGTAACTAAAATTCGTTATTTTGCGCGAAGAATTCGAATACTAAATTGTGGATCCGATCAACTTTCTCGTCATCACGTACCACACTACATACCTATGTTATTTCACCGTTACCGTCTGATATTACTGGAATTTAAGGTAACACACAATCCAACGATACTTCACTCTTCTTTGACTTAACGCCCTTGCGTTGCTGATAATCGTCCAACCATTATTCAACCCCGAACTATACAACTACGTGTACTACCTCGTTTCTCTTTCAGACTTCAACTTTTGACAACTAGAGGCACGTTATGGCAACCCCGAGATGTATGCTCATCCTATTCTAAGTCCTCATTTCACTCCTATCTTTATCGCTCGCATTTCTGTTTAAGGAAACTCCTTGTAACATTTCTCCATGGATAGAGAAACTCTTCATATTACAATAGTATTCGCCACGAGGGTGAATAGTTCTAACGAACATTTTCGAACCCTAACTAACTTGTTCAAACGTATATTAAGAGATTCTATTCCAACACGGTGCATCTTTGTCAATTATCACGTATCGAAATACTCGTTTCACTTCTAGTTTTGCAAGAAACCTTGGAGACCCGCTTAGACATGAGTACCGCGTACCACCCACAAACCGACGAACCGAGCAAACGAACGATTTACGTCTTGGAAAGACATGTCACAAACTCGTATTGTCACCTTTAGTAGATCACTCGTACAACAGTAGATACCACTCGTGTGTTCACACGCACTTTCCGAAACCCTATATGACCGCTAATGTCATACCCCTGTTCATTTAACCAAAGCATCAACCACCGAAATCTGAACTCCATCAAGAAACAACAATTGAGATCGTTCAAGTCCGAGAAGGGCTCGAGACAACCCATTGTCGCCAGAAGAGTTATACCAAACTTAGATGAAAACCTCACCAAACCCAGTGTGTAATCGCGTAATATTGAGAAACCGCACCTTGGAAAGGTGTAATCCATTTTGGGAAATCGAGAAAGGCTATATCCGCAATATTGAACCTTTTGAAACCTTGGGGCGTATTGGAACCACTTCCTACCGTTTAGAACTTCCGACTCAATTAAGTTTCCGTTTACCCTACATTTCGTGTAACAAACTTAGAAACGTGTCCTGCGGAACAGGAACGTGCAATCCTGCTAGGTACATCAACTATTGATGACAAACTACTCTTCATAGGAAAACCAGTTGAAACCAGGGGTCGTAAAAACCAAACCTTAATACAACGTGAAACCCTAACTATCCAAATTCATGAGAACACTCAAGGACGTACCTTCACTTATTCATAGCATTGACATCTCCGGTCTCGAGTGAGAGGCATCGATTATTACTTCCAACTAAATTTCGGGACGAAATTTCTTTTGAGGTGTGGATAATGTAACATCCCGCATTTTTCCGTTAAATTATTTTAACGCCGTCTTTTTATTTATTTATTTAATATCCTCAGCATCTCGATTCGTATCCTCTTTTAGCTACATTCTTAAAATATTTTCGTTATTGGATTATAACGTCCCCCGTACTCTCGTGAAGTTAAATATTTCGTTTGGTTAATTCCTGCACCCGACAACAAACTTGAGGGACTAGTTTCGCCAAGGTGCCAAACATTTGACTAGGTCAAATGGTCAACACCTCCTCTTATCCACTCATTTCACCTCCCACTTTCTTTTTTTCTTTTCTCTCCACTATTTTTGAACTCAAAACACCCATTCACTAAATTCATCATCTATTTCCATTCAAGCAATCAAACATCAAAACAAATTATATATTCGTGATCCTCTCTTCATCCTCTTCGATTTGGTACCAATTTCATCACATTTGGGTAACATTTCTAAATCACTAGATTTCTTTAAATTCATGTTCTTGAGTTAAAAGGTTGTTAATTAGTGTCTATGGCTCAAGTCTAGTATGATTATGTGTTTTGTATGCTTGTTCTTGCTATTTTGGTGTAACTAGCTCATATTGAAAGAATGCTTGTTTAATCTTGAGTTTTAGGTGTACATATGTTATTTGATGATGAAAATTCATGTTTTAATTGTGTTCCTAACATCACTAGCTTCAAATTGGTATGTAGTTTGACATGGATTAGTTTCATAAGCAAGATTGTTGATTTTATGATTTTGGGTTAGGGTTTGATAAAGTAAATTGAATATTTGATGCATTAAATGCTTAGCAATGTTAATTGTAAGTGTCTAGTTGTGTTGTATGCTTGATTATCTTCAAAACGGCGTATTACACATGTGCATTAATTTACCGAATCATAATATGGCATTTATGAACTTGGAGTAATAAATGATGAGCATTAATGGTGATTTTGATATAAGTTGTTTGGTTTTGATTGAGTAAATGCATTTAGTTATTCTCCTTGTCAAATTACCTTTCTCATGTTATATGATATGCGTTTTAAGTGTTTTCGGTGCATGAAATATGTTAAAATGAGTTTTGGTTCGTTACTTAAGTTATTTTTTTTTTTTCTGCAATCAGCACTTCCCCAGGTTATGCGCGCCGCGCGTGCACCTGCGCACCACGCAAATCAGAAAAACCAAATAAATGGTTCCCTTGGTCGAGTTCTGACCTGGTATTGCACATGGGTGCGCGCCGCGCAACCCATTGCGCACCGCGCAAATGGCCCAGGCCAACTTCCTTGTCTTTAAATGCTCCCAAAATGTTTCCCGCTTAACCGTAACTCCGATTAACATGAAACTTGACTATTATGCTCGTATATGACTTCTCATCATGATAAAATTGTCGGACACCCGACCCGACCTCGTTGACTTTGACTTTGACCAAGTTTGACTTTTAGTCAAACTTAACCAAACAATTATACGATCGTTCTAACATGCTTAATTACTTGTATCGTGCATGAAACTTGACTAATTGATTCACATGCTACATAATCGAGTTGTAACGAGCCATAGGACTAATTGAACATCTTTGACCGTTTGTGTTTACCGTTATTGATATAACCTATATGTTTAGGTCAAGACTAGCTTTGTCTTTGCACGCGTTTACTTGTTGAAGTACTTTATTAACTCTTGCACGCAAGGTGAGATCATAGTCCCACTTTTACTCTTTTTGAACTTATATTTGGGATGAGAAAACATAAACGATTCTTTTGAACTAAGTGAACACAAGAACGGGAAAACAAACATTCTACATACGAGTTTAGAACAAAAATCCTCAATTCGATTATCATTAGTTACACTTGACGGGTGTAAGCGAGAACTTATGTTATATGGCCATATGGGTTGACAACCCTCATCTTTGACGGTTCGCTACCGTCTACAGATGAAATATATTTTCGAGAATCAGTGTTTGTTCTAGCACTATGGATGGGGTATACAATGGATGGAATGTTAAGCTTTGATAATTGGGTGCTCGTGAATATTAACTTTTAGAATGTATTACTATTATTTCAACTTTTCAAACCTTGTGGTTCGACTTACTTACTTTTACTCACTTACTTACTTAAACCTATGATTTCACCAACGTTTTCGTTGACAGATTTCTATGTTTTTCTCAGGTCTTGCACGATATGTGAAACATGCTTCCGCTTACTATTTGATACTTGCATTGGATGTCAAGTATACATGCATTTCATGGAGCGTCTTTTGACTTTACTTTAAACCGTGTCGTCTAGATTTCATTTGTACTTATAACCTTGTAATTTAACTTTTGGTTGAACAATTCTTGTAAACTTTGGAAACAATCTTTATTTTGAAATGAAGGCGACATATTTTGGTCAAACGTTGTCATAAAGACTTATGACCAGGTAATGGGACCCATGTAGACGACGCCGTCACTTGACGATTTGTCGGGGTCGTTACAATACGAACGACAGTAGAAGTTAAAAAAATAATAATCATGGCTGTCATTATCCTTCCATATTCATCATCATTATTGCACATCACCATTATAATAATCTCCATTACCAATCTTGTATCATCATCTTTGTTGTAATTTGAAAATAGAAATATAAACAGGAAACTGGTAGCAGCGGTAACAGTATACAAGGGTGGAGGAGTGGTTCTTGGTTCGTTTGAGTTGTAAAACATTCACGATGCTTAGTAGTAGTCGTAGTTGATTAACACAACAGTAGTTACAGAGAAAAATAGCACACGATAGTGTGAGTGTTGTAAAAATGGGTTTTTGGTGGTTGCGTTTGTCATCAACACGAGTAAAACAGAAAAATGGGTGTTGCAGCAGCTTCTTTTAATGGTGTCTGTTATGGTGGTTTTAACAAAAGGAAAGAGAGAGAGGGAGGAGAGAGGAAGGAAGAGAGATGATTCAAGGTGGTGTATGGTGGCTCGTTTGATTGTTGTAGGGTAGTTGTTTTGTTGACAGAAAAATAGTAATAGGTTCGGGTTTAAGGTGGTGGTCGAAGGATGGTGGTTTGTGGCGTTTTGTACTCGGACAAAAGACAGGCAGCAGTAGCATCAAGTCGTGGTGACGGTTTGAATGATATCGACTAGGAACAGTTTGAAACAACACATATAACTCGAGTAATTGTGTTTTAAGTGATGGTTTGGTGAATATGGGTGTTTTCAAGGTGGGTGGTGTACTACGGTGGTCTAGTGGTGACGTTATAAGCTAAAAATGGTTGAAAAAGGAGAGGTGGTAGAGATAGATAGATGTTTTCCTGGGTTCTCATATATATGTATATGTATATTATATATATAATAGCGGATAGATAGATATGGTTGATATATATCAAATATCTCACAGATTGAAAGTGAAAGGAAATAATATAAATTACTAACAATCATATACAGTTAGTGGGAGGCAAGAAATCACGGATACTTTAACCAAAAGTGACTTATATTGTGATATCTAACAGAACACAGAGTACATTCAATTATTTATTTTCTATTTAATATTAATAATAAGTAAATATAGGTATATTTAATAATAATAATAATAATAATAATAATAATAATACTCTTATATAATAATAATAATTAATAAGTTGTATTATGTTAATTTTAATAAAAGTACAAGTTTAATAATAATTAATCATAAATCATATATATAAATTTTCATATTTATATATTATATTATATATATTGAAAATAATAATATTACTAATACTGATATTAATAAAAATGAAGATAGTATAACAACTATATTTTGAACTTGTAATTAAATTTAGTTTATTAATATTATATATTATTAATCATGTATTATTTAATAATAATTATTTCTATATAATAACATATAGTATCCACACCTTTGATATATATATTCCAATACACACATATCTATTTACAATTAATGGTTCGTGAATCGTTGAGAACAGTCGATGGTCAATTGAATATATGAAACAGTTCAAACTTTTTGAGACTCAATCTAACGGACTTTGCTTATCATGTCAAAGATATTAAATCGTATCGAGAGTTTGATTTAAAATTAGTCGAAATTTTTCGGGTCGTGACATAAAGCATTTCCACTATTCAAAAATGGGGGTGGTTGGTTCCCGTAGATCTACCTTTAGGATTCGCGTCAATTAGTGTTTTTCACTAATTCTTAGATTACCAAGCATAATAATAATAAGTACAGATATCCGGTATAACAAAACAACCGTAGAATGTAGTTCCATGAACTTGTGCTTATTTTGTAAAACATTTAAAAATTTTGCATGTATTCTCATCCCAAAATAATTTAGATAGTAAAAATGGGACTATAACTCACCGGTGATGATTTCCGAATAGATGGTGATAAGACTTTGCCTTTTGACAAATTCACGAACCTAATAATAATATTCTTGTGTCAAGATATATATATATATATATATATATATATATATATATATATATATATATATATATATATATATATATATATATATATATATATATATATATATATATATATAATTAATATTCCATACTTATGATACTTGTGATAATTTTAATTGTCCATTGTTAGTAGTCCAACGTTCGTAGTCCAATAGTTCAATAGTCCAATAGTCCAATAGTCCAACAGTATAAATATATATATATATATATATATAAATGCGTATATTGTGTTAGAATTCACTAACACTATAATATATTGTCTTAATATAATAAGACACATAATATGTATATTGTCTGAAGAAATCCGCGACCCATTGTATACATGTCTCAGGCTCAATCACAACTCAAAGTATATAATATTTTGGAATCCACTTCGACCCACAGCTAACTCGAGATTACTGCCAATGGTGTCTAATAGTTCGTTCCAATAATATATATAGAAGAAGTCAAAATGATATGTCAAAACGTTGTATACGAATCCACGGTGATCAAGTCTTATATATATATATATATATATATATATATATATATATATATATATATATATATATATATATATATATATATATATATATATATATATGGTGCCTTACGATCTTTATTAAGACTATAATATATTGTCGTAGAACTTAATCACGACTATTATAAATTGTATTTCCATAAGTTCGGGAACAAGACATGTATAAATACTTGTAGGATACAAGGTAAGTTAGCTAGGATAAGGTTAGCATCCATTTTTATAAATCATGTTCGTAACTAAAAATTAAGAAAAATATTCAATTTTGTTTTACCCATAATTTCTTCGTTACAAATCCGTTTTGAGTGATTCGAGTTGCCATGGTTTCGTATCAAACTCAACATTATTAATCTTAACATAAAAAGTATAGGTTTATAGTCGAAAATACAGCTTAGGTGTCAAATAAGATAAGATAGTCATATCCGTCGTAAGAACGACATCTTGATGACCCTTTTTAAAAAAAACATACTTCCACTTAGAGTTTAACCATGGATTTTGGATATATTTCATATCCATATAAAATAAGATTTTTCACCAAAGGAAATCTTTTAATTCAAAGTTTAAGATAGGTTTTTAAAATTAAACCCAAATATATATATCTTGACAAGTTTGATTGCTTAACATGTTGGAAATATTTAATTATGTAAATATTAATCTTATATATAGCGGAAAAATCCGGGTCGTTACAGTATCAGAGCATTGGTTGTGATTTCAACATCATCTAGTGATTTTTGGTGATTAATGAGTTTATTATTTTGGGTTTTTGAGTTAAAAGTGATTTTAATCAAAAAAGAATCATTTTTACGTGTGTAATTGTCATTAGAGAGTGTGTTTATGTTAGTTTAGTGCTAATCCAGCTTGTGGATGAAGAAATTGAGGTTTAACATCAATTTCTAGGGTTTTTGGGTGATTTGTGCTGAACAGCAGTTCACACGAGTAGGTCAAAGATTTTGATCACACGTACGGTTGAACAGACAGTTGACTGTCACTCGTGAACTCACACACACGGTTTAGCATAACCTTTTGAGGTTAAGTAACAACAGTCTGATCACACAGGTGATCAAGCATTTGACTGTGACACGTACGAGTAATCACACGCGTGATCTTCACTCGCACATTTTAGACTTTGTGATTAGTTCTTTTGATTAAGTTGTGACACGTACGATTGAGTAGTGACATGTACGCTTGAGTTTGTGACACGTACGGTTGATACTATCACACGTACGGTTGATATCCTGAACTGCACGATTTACCTTTAGTAAAATTTTTCAAGATGTTTAATTCAAACGATTACGCGTTGGCTGCACCGTTAGTTCAGAGCATTACGAATATAACTCAACGATTGCTCCTTATTGAGAGTGAATCAGGAAGTGGTACGAAATGTCCAAGGTCAATGAATATGGATAACTATTCTACTTGGAAGTCGAGATTTAAGATTTGGTCTGATGGTCAGGACACAAAGCTTTGGAAGTACATTGAAACCGAATTTCAATGGCCATGTTCACCTGTTACAAATAAATTGTATACATTACATAACATGCCTTCGGAAGAACGTGAAGAGTATAACTTGGAAAAGAAGATGTACTGTAACTTAACAAGTGCTCTTGATGGTCCGATTTTCCATCAATTTCTGTGTCATAATAACTCATTCAAGATATGGGAAGCACTTCGTACTTTTAATGAAGGAAATACATCTTACAGAACTAGAAAAGGTTTAGAATTGAAAGTTGAGTTTGATTGTTTTCACTGGCAAGTTGGAGAGTCTATTACAGAATTGGTTGAAAGATATCGTCATTTGCTAGCTGAACTACACAAGCATGATGTGACCATTGCTGAAAAAGACAAAGTAACATGTCTAGCTGGAGCATTACCTTTAGAATGGAATGCTTTTGTATTAACTACGAAAACCAGTGGAGAACTAGCTACTGCTACAGTGAACTCGTTTATTGCAAGACTTCAGGAAGAAGAACTAGAGTTGTTAAACAAAGTCAATAGGTCTAAACAAGTTCAAGACACGAAAATGTACTGTCCAAATGGTTACACACCGCTTAAGTCAGCTCATGCACCATTTCAAACAGCTTTTGTTACGAACAATCAGAATATGTATGGTTTGAATGTTAGCAGTGCACCTTTTCAACAACCTCTGTATCTACCACAAGTTTCACCATGTTCTTTCTGCACTTAAGATTGAAAACTTGAGAAAAGCTGGGAAAGAAAAGATTAGTGAAGATATAGCTTTGCTGACTGTCACGAACCGAAAAATTTCGACTAATTTTGAACGAAACTCTCGATACGATTTAATATCTTTGACATGATAAGCAAAGTCTGTTAGGTTGCGTCACAAAATTTTTGAACTGTTTCATATATCCATTTGACCTTCGGCTGTTCTCGGCGTTTCACGAACAATTAGTTGCAAATAGATATGTATATGTTTAAATATTTATATATATAATAAATTGAAAATATAATTTGAAATATTATATGTTATTGCTATTAAAATTAATTATGTAAAAATTTAGGATTTTCTGAGTACTTTCATCCACTAATGATTAACAACGGATCACGAAATTCTGTCCGTAAATGATGACGGCTAACTCATTACACGTTTATATTCTAAATTATATTATAATTATTATATTATTATTATTAAAATTAATGATTTATGTTTTCAATAGATTGAAACGTTTAACCGTAAAGGGAATCACTCAAATTGTGATTAAATTATTATGATTGAATTACTATAGTTAATTGAGAGTTTGATTGATCACTTATTGCGAATTATATTAATGCACGTTCATGAATCAATTGATTAATAAATAATGAT